>NC_142174.1:12885538-13195614 GCF_029865625.1 Vigna umbellata | reverse complement strand
TCCCGCCAATCCGACTTCTACAGCCATATAGGCGTCCGATGTGGGGGGAACCGACTTCTATATACTCATTTTTGAAATCTAAAAAGTTACTTTTCAACTCCAATTAGACGTCTAATCCCGCCAATCAGACTTCTACAGCCATATAGGCGTCCGATGTAGGGGGAACCGACTTCTATATACTCATTTTTGAAATCTAAAAAGTTACTTTTCAACTCCATTTAGACGTCTAATCCCGCCAATCAGACTTCTACAGCCATATAGACGTCTGATGTGGGGGGAACCGACTTCTATATGGCTACATTAAAACACCGCGAACGCGAAGCAGCAGTTACACGCACTTAATGTTCATCATCTTCCTCGCGTTTTCTGTCTACGGGTTACACTTTTCAGGTTCGTTTTCTCACTTTTGCACTTTTTTAATTAATTTTACTTTGATTACATCACTCTTTGATGCATTATCTTTCATTTGAACCAATTAAATGCGTTTTCATTGGGGTTTTGTGCAGTTTTACTCGTGTCCTTGGGCAGCGTTCTTGGGCGGCGATTTCTTGCGTTTTGCTCTCCTCCAAATTTCTCCACTACGTTTTTAAAACCATCCAATACAAAAAAAAACGTACAATACAAAAAAAAACGTACAATACAAAAAAAAACGTACAATACATTCTCTTCAACTAAAACATCAAATCACCATGAGGCACGAGCAACCCGAGAGGCCTCAAGCAGAAAAGGATGCAATCAAATACGACAACGTTTTAGACGTCTGATCTATACTGTCAGACGTCTGTACAGACGTCTGACCTGTATGGATCGGACGTCTATATAGATGTCTGACTGACGTCTCATTAACGTCACTCATATAGACGTTGGACAGAGATCAGACGTTAAAAGCCCAAAATAACATATGTCTAAAGCCCTTTCTACACTAGTGCAGCTGTCAATATAACACTTGCACATCTGTTTTTTCTTTGCTTTGTATAAAAACAGTTGTAATCAATACAGAACTGAATATACAGATAATACAGTTTCATTCCTCTCTACCTCTGCTATTCTTTCAGTGCATTATCTTCTTCATTACTCCAACAATTTACAGCGTTTGAAAATCATTAAAATTTTTGTAATAAGAGAAATGTAAGAATGAGTTGTAAGCATTACTATTTCACTATTAAAGGAAATATTTATATTTTATACATATCGGAAGAGTGTTTTGGATGATATTTTTTTATTCGAAAACATATTTTAAATTATTCTATCCTGGATTTCTTTTATATTCTAAAATAATTATTTTGAAATACAATTTTTAATCTGTCTGCTATTCCTAAAGTCATTTATAAATCTTAAACTCATTTAAACTGAAAATTGTAAACATTTGATCCCTATGTTTTCAAAATGTTTGACATTTGATTCCTATGTTTTCAAAATTATATATATTGTAATATTATGGTAATCTTGCTTAATTATAAATTAATTGACAATAAACAACAAAGAAAAGCTCTTGGTTGCAAAAAGAAAATTAAATCTGATAAGATATTAAATATAATTATTATCAAAAAATTTGTCAATATTTCTCTTTTATAAAGAAACTGATGTAATAAATTATAGTATAATACTAAGATATTATTTCTAATTATCATTAATAATATTACTTACAATTATTGACATAATATTAATTTAAATTATTACCATATTAAAAAACATACCAATATTTTAAAAGTATTTTCTAATAATGTCTTGTGAGAGGTATAAAAAGCAAAGAAGCAGTGAAGATATGCATAAAACTCTTGAGTTCTCAAGCTAAATTAAAATTTAAAATATATATATATATATATATATATATATATATATATATATATATAATTAAATAATATTCAGTGCATTACGTTATTTTCTTTTTTTACTTTATAAACCATTTTTTTTACTTTAATTTTCTTCATTCAATTCCTTGCATTTCATTGCACTCCCTCCAGATAATCAAAATAACTTGGATGGGTTTAAATTAATATTTCTATTAAATTCAAATAAAAAATTCAGTAGAGAAACTATTTGGGTATGATTCATGAGGTTATAAAAGTTACATTTCAAACTATTTCAGTAGAGAAACTATTTTTTGTATTTTTTTCAAATTACATTTCAATAAAACTTTTAAATAGTTGAAATGTACAAGTATCCTGTTTTTCCATTGATTTTCAAATAGTTATACAGTATAAGACTTTCTTTCTCTAGGTTTATTCAATTTTTAGAATTAAAAATAGCAAATAACATATTTGTAGATACTATATAAACTCATGTCAATATTTAACAAAGAATATTAACATAGGTATAAATATAAATATTAACTTTTTTAAATTAAGCATAAACAAATAAATATCTACATATTCAATCCATTCTTATTCTCATACATGTCCAGAATTTACATTATAAAGACTCTTAGTTATTTTATTCTCAAACATGCCCAGAATTTAAATTGTAAAGACTCCTAGTTATTATTTATACTATTTCAAAATTTATACAATTATAATTGTCATTATTATTTAGCATAAAAAATGTATTTCTTTTAAATCAAATTATTACTAATATCATATTTTGTTTATTTTTACTTTTTATTTAAAATATATATTTAATAAATATTTGAATTAATAGATACACATACGTAGATAAACCTATTATTGTGGAATGAAAAGAAAACACAAATTTCATTCACGAATATATATATATATATATATATATATATATATATATATATATATATATATATATATATGAACTTTAATGAATATACAATTTCCCCACAATATGCATGCAAATCAACTTATTTCTTAATCATTAAAGCAGTTTGGAATAAAAGTATTACACTTGGAATATAAGTTTTTTTCTTATTATAATAAAATCCAAATATGTCACTATTTACCCAACAAATAAAAAAGACAAACAGTAAGATGGACCAAATAAAAAATGAACAAAAGAAAATGTCACAGCATCAATTATCAACCTGTGTGCACATGAGAAAACACTAAATATATATAAATAATAAATTAAAATTTCAAATATGCATTAATTAAGCAGGTTCAACACTAACCCTATATTCCATCCAAACATCAGAGGTTTGATGGATTTATACAAACATTCCACAAATTGCAAACAATGGTGTTTGAATGTTTGGATTGAGTTGATTTAGGTTTATAGTTAGGTACCCACACTTTGAACACCTCCAACTCCCTCCTATGTTTTCACCACCGCTCCATCCCTTCCCATTTCAATACCCTCTCGTTTGTCACAAGTTCTAGTCTCAAGCATTTTCTGTTGAATGGGTAAAGTTGTAAACATTTGACTCCATATAGTAATGAAAACTTTGTGCATTCTTTAAGTAGAGAAATCTTTAATTCTTTCAATGAATGCACTTAAAATTTGTATTCAAATTTCAAGACATGAAAGGATACGAGAACCATTGGACCAACCTTTATTGACATTACCAAGGCAAGGAAAGAGGGTGTGCCTCAGTACTAAATAGTTTAATGCCCACAGTACAAACTAAAAGAAAACAAACAAAAACAAAAACAAAAATACGGTACCTGCGTTTGATCCCCTAATCCACCACCCAAGAACAAAACTAGTGCTAAACTTGACAGGTAAACCTTAAGCTGTGGGAGAGCTAGGATGCATTGGAGAAGGTCATGTGATCATCTGAAACCATAATAACGCCGACATCGGAATTTATCCAGAGTACTAATACATGTTTTCCTTTTCATAAGCACTAGCGGCAGGCTAAACTAACAATAATTGAAAATAATGGTGTATAAGTAGCTCTACCAGGGTAAACTTTTAATTGCAGAATGTAACCTCGAGATACAATCTATAGCTAAATAATAAGACATATCTGAAAACCGGCAATTGCAATAGTGACAGTTATGCTTGGAGTCCAATCACTGTTCCTTCCCCATCACCTGTACTGAAATGCAATTGGAAAGGCCAATGATCAGTGCTGTGCCCATTGAATATCCTTGATGTTGATCCCTTCCTTGACCATTTCATACAGCGGACTCATTTCCCTCAATTTCTCCACCTGCTGAACAGTGAGCTTCACTGCTCTGTCAATTTCAGCTTCGGTAGTGAACCTCCCAATTCCAAACCTAATAGAAGTGTGAGCCATGTCCTCCTCCACTCCCAACGCCCTCAAAACGTACGAAGGCTCTAGGCTAGCACTAGTGCAGGCACTGCCACTGGACACAGCCACCTCCTTCAACCCCATGAGCAAACTCTCCCCTTCAACATACGCAAAAGACAAATTTAAATTCCCCACATAGCGCCTCTCCAAGCTCCCATTCACCACCACCCCATCAAGCTTCTCTCTAATCCCATTAAGGAGTCTTTGTTGCAAACTAGAAATCCTCTTCTCATCATAATCCATCTCGTTTTTAGCCACCTCGCACGCCGCACCCATGCCCACAACCAAAGGAGTGGGAACAGTACCACTCCGAATCCCCCTCTCTTGGCCACCTCCGTTCATCTGAGGCTCAACCCGAATCCTAGGCCTCCGACGTAGATACAAAGCCCCAACTCCCTTAGGACCATAAACCTTATGCCCACTCAACGACATCAAACTCACATTCCACTTCTCCACATCAATGGGAATCTTCCCCAACGCCTGAGCCGCATCAGTATGAAACGGCACATTAAACTCCTTGCAAATTCTCCCAATTTCCTCCACCGGCTGAACTACTCCAATTTCATTGTTCACCGCCATCACCGAAACAAGCCCCGTGTCGGGCCTAATCGCAGCCCTAAGCTTCTCCAAATCAATCAACCCGTCAGATTCAACCGGAAGATAGGTGACCTCGAAACCTTCCTGCTGGAGGTAGCGGCAGGAATCGAGGACGCACTTGTGCTCCGTCTGCGTGGTTATCACGTGCCGCTTCTTGTCCTTATAGAAATGCATGACGCCTTTGACGGAGATGTTGTTGGACTCGGTCGCACCGGAGGTGAAGATTATCTCCTTGGGGGACGCACCTATGAGGGACGCTACCTGAGCGCGCGCGTGTTCCACGGCGTCGTCGGATTCCCAGCCGTAGAAGTGGGTGCGAGAGTGAGGGTTTCCGTAACGAGTGAGATAGAAAGGCAGCATCGCGTCAACTACACGCGGGTCCATCGGGGATGTTGCCTGGACGTCCAGATAGAGGGGTCTTCCGGAGATTCGAACGCCCTTCATCGTCATTCCGGACGAGTTGTTCCCATCGTGTTCCGGGACCGCCGCCTCCACTGCCGTGGAGAGAAGCTTCGGGCGGAGGTTTTTGGCTGATTTTGTGATGTGGTGACGGAGATTGGAAGCAACTAGCTTAGAGGTCATTGGATCGGTGAGGTTTGTGGGATGGATTATTCCCACCTGCTTGGAAAATGAGGCAGAGAGAAAGAGAAGACCTAATTTTTATTTTGATTATTTGATTTGATCCTTGGGCTTTCCCAATCCATGAAGAAAGGGTTTCCCTATCCAACTTCGTGGATAATCTAACGGTGGAGAGTGAGTTGAGTGTAACCGACTTAGGTAATTTATTACACGATGCCCCATTTTGAACTGCGATTCGTAGATAGCGTTTGGCACTGACCTATCTCTCTTACCACGGTGTCGTTTTACCTTTTCTCAACTTGACTTATTACTATATAATTAAAAAAAGTAGTGAACATTATTTGGATAAACAGCAGTAGGGTGCTATATTTCTGTAGACTTGAAAAATTTATTCAAAAATTTTGTGAATATATAACGTAGAAACCAAAATAGATGAAAGGTCTAAACACTAAACTTAAAAAATATATATATTATCAAGTGATGGAGATGATTTGGAATTAATATAAAAAATATTAAAATTAAATTAACTGGAATTGCTTAACTATGGTTTATAGAAAAATGTTTATTATAAAATAACTAAAAAAACGCAAATGAACTATTTCATTATCTCAAATTTCTTCACTAACAAAATACGAATATCTTTCTCTTTTCATTTTTTTGTCAGAATAAAAACTCTCTTTTTACTATTATTTGCATATCATTTGAATTAGAAGTCGATAAATTATTACCCAGCATAATTTCATCAAGGTAATTCGTACTTGAATGATAATATTTAGATTATTTTTAATCATGCTCCATGATTAAAATAGTGAGAATAAAAATATTTATCCTTTTAAGTGCTTTTTTAAATTAAAAATATAATATTATGTTAACTCTTTTTTTACATTTTTTACTTTATCACCATTCACACACCAATAGTATTTTAAAGAGTTAACTTTAAATTTAATTTAATTTCACAAAATCGATTTATAAAATAAAATTTATATTATCATCAGTGACACACCGGTCATATTTTATCAAAAATTAATTTTAAATTTAATTTAATTTCATAAATCGATTTATAAAATAAAATTTATATCTACTTATACATTATAAATTGATTTTATTTATAATCGGTGTAAGACTTTAAACATAACACAACCAAGAATAACCAACACATAATACAATTGAAAAATAATTTGAAACATCAGTTAACAACAAGGAAGAGGAATCAAGTTTGCATATACAACATTGGAATTGAAAGATTATAAGTTAGATGTTACAGTGGACCAAGTGGATTCTACTTCAGCAAAATTCATTGACAGCCCATGAAAGCATGAACAAAACAAACACGGGCGCAAAAAGTGCTAACGACGATGTTTCTGATGAGTCAATCAATGTTTCTAATTCTCCTACATTTGACTACGCTAGACAGGCCGAGAATGAGAATGTTGATACCAGTGAAAATGAAAACTATAGAACTCAAAATGAGTTCGTTAAACTGCACAAAGGAAAAAAAGAAGTTACACACTGAACTATTTTAATTATATGATTCATTAGGATTTGAAATAGGTCTAGAAACTTTGTGATAAAAAAATACAATAATGAATTACAATAATCTAATTGTATTTATAAAAATTTATGTTTCTTCTCTTTCATCTAATCTTACTATTTTTCTTATTTTATCGTCAGAGACAATAATTATTATTCACGTGATTAATATTACTAGAATTGTTAAGATATATTTCTAGTTTACACAAATTAACCTTTAACATAAAAAGATATAAAGTTACATGATTAAATAAATGAATGATATTTTTTTATATCAAATTATAATGACCATGAACATATACAATGTCAGGGTTTTATTAGAATTTCACACTAAGCATTATTTCATTTTAAATAGGTTACATAATATTACATCAATTTTTAAACAAGTCATTATTTTTGGAACACACTCTTGCAATTTTTTTCATTTGCACTTAAATATTTTACAGCTTAAAATTTAGTTTTGTACATTATTGTTAAGAGAAAATAACTCGAAATGTTTGATTTTGTTATTAAGATCTAAATCTTACTTTTAAGACTTTAAATATCTCATTTTATTGTAATAAAGATGAGAATTTTCTCATAAAACATTATTAAAACCTTAAGAAGGCATCATAAAAGAGAAGAGATTAGAGTGAAAGAAAAAAGAAAAGGAGTTAAGATCAAAGGAAACATGATGATTTGTGAAGAAAGAAGAGTAAATCCAGAAGATGATTTACTGTCTAAGACAAAAACCATGGATTTGAAGGGGAAGCATTGTTGGCAAGAGTAACTATCTCTTGCACGACCATGTGTAGCAGATCATGGGTTTAGAATGAGGAAAAAAATGCATTCATTAAATACATAAAAGTGATAAAATAATGTTTATTTAATTTAGTAAGAGAGATGAATAAATAAAAGATTTAATACAGAATAGACGAGTGAGGGGTCGGGAAATGTAATAAGGGTGACGATAATTAAATAAAATTAAGTGTTTCTTTTCAATGTTGAAAGAAACTAATTGATGCATAAGACGAGTCAACACTACCAAAGCAAAGAACCAACTTTGCAGTGTACATTAAAAAAATAATTAAATTACGCAAAAATAATAATTTAGTTTATTATTAACTACCACTTTGGATAGCGTCAAATTGTTGAAAAGTACATATTTTGTTAATTGTAGAGGAGTGCGTAAATTATTATTAGAGTATATAAAACTTAAGAAAGTAATGAGTGTTGCGTAAGAGCTTTGATCGTGTGATTGAAACAAATCGAAGCATGTAGAAATTGTACTAGTTGTGAAGAAGGGCATTGAGGTAGCCATGCTTAAATTTTCCAAGGATCCAAATTGTGGAGAGTAAAAATTCCAAAAGGGTTGCCACTTGCATAAAAAACCCACGGAACATTTTTCTTTGGCAGGTCGTAACGCTCTCTTTCGTGTCACTGCAATCACCCTGTTTTCTAGAAACAAGTAGAGAGAGGACTTTTTCCCCAATTCCATCCATTTTCAGTGTGCCCAATTTTCCTAAACTCGGTAACCCTTTCTCTACACGGCTACTCCCGTGACAATCACTTACATAATATTAATTATTATCAAAATTTAAAAATCTCATGATCACGTAAGTAAAGAATAAAAAATAAACCGCTAGAATTGAGAAATGCGTAATGCTTTTGGGTTCACAAGAAAATAGCATACCAGATATGTATTGCGTGATTGTGGTCCAGGAATGAAGCTTGAAACAGAAGCACATCTACCGCATAGGGCGAGTCAATTCAGTTGTCATGCTCCATGTAAATTCGCATCATTTCGTTCCTTTTTTAATGGCAGCAAAACCAGGGATTAGTTAGTTCCGTCAATAATACTTTAACTTATTTTTAGGTCAAATAAAACTGAGTCCACATGAACTCACAAATTAAAACTAGGTCTTGCAATTGCAATTTCATCGCCCCTCAATTTTTTTTACAAAAAATAGTTCTGGAATCTAACTTCTTTTGTATGTATTATATATTTTTAATTATACTCCTTATATGTTAAATATAAAAAAACATTAAAAAAGCGAAAAAAGAAAAATGGGATGCGACGGGTTGACTAATAGTGATGAGAGACGAGAAGCGACAAGGTTAGAAGCCGTTGATGTTGACGTTGCGTTGATCTAACGATTCTTGATGGAATTCGAGGGAGGATTTTTCCTCATCACCAACCACCCCAAGCGAATACACAACATCTTCCCTGCTCCACCCCGCACGCAGCAAAACCAATGATAGGACTCTCACGTGCCGCGCCATGGCCTCTTTGTTATTCAATTTCAACTCGTCTCTCTTCTTCTTCTCTTCCACCGTCACCATCTCGCGTATCTCCTCCTCCGTCCACCCTCCCTCTCTCAATTTCCACACCGTCCTATCCAAGCATCCCCCGAGCTTCTCCTTAGCGATGCCCCACCACCACCACCTCCCGCACCGGTCCTCCGCCAGCTCCGACCAGAACCTCACCCTCTTAGCCGCCGTCGCAGCCCACACTGGCTCGTCCATTTCCTGCGCCAGAAGCTCCCGGAAAAACCCCGACAAGTCGAAGCTGAGCAAACAGACATCCCCGCTGTCATCCACGTAGAAAACAGGGTTCCCGGCGGCCTCAGGGGAGGAGGGAATGTAGCAATGCCGGTAAATCGGGACGAGGCGCGGTGCATCATTTAACAACCGGCGAAGCGCCTGGGTCGGGTCGGGCGGCTTCGGACCCCACGAGGGGTGCCAGAAGCGCGTGTTGGAGACGCGACGGAGAATCAGGGAGGCGGGGAGGTTGAGGAGAATTTGGAGTTGTTGTGTCGAAGAGGAACGCCAATTGGGGAAGCCTTGTGATATGGGAAGGCCTTGTTGGAGGATCGCGCGAAGGTCCGGTGGGAACGAGAATTTCAATTTGGATTCTAGGTTTCGGAGTTCTAGGTCCGACAATCCTTCGTCGATTACAACGTTCGAGGATTTTAGGTTGTTAAGGAGGCTGCTGGCGTACGCCGCGAAAGAGAAACATATTCGTTTCGGCCTCGGCGGTTTCCGCTTCGCTTTCTCATCCTCCTCCTTCTCTTCAACCGTGGCCATTCTTCACACTGTGAAAATTGGTGTTCGTGAATTTGGGAAATCAAAACACAATGGGGATCACCGATTTTGTTACATACTTCCTTTTACCCAGTCATCAACTCTGTTTTCTGTTTCCAAGACTCCGCATAAAGTCATTACACAGAGAGAAAGTTTGTTTGACTTTTATAGGTTTTTTAAAATAAAATTAAAAATAAAAATACATTTATGTTGTTGCTGTTAACTTATAGGAAAGAGATGCACTGGAACTCTATCTCTATCCATCTCAGACTGAGAATGTATGGAGCTGTAACGTAACCATGTTACCACTCACCCACGTGTAATTCTCTATTGCCATTTAATATTTTCTCTTTTTTTTTTTCTGTGTATTCTTATTAATTTATCTATATCATTTTTCTTTTATGAGTTAACCCTACATTTGATCATAAGGTAAGAATTCTTATTTAGAAAGGATTACAAACCATTTAATATAAGTCCATCCATGACTTTTTATTATTAAATGATAAATCATTGTTCTACTCTTCATAATGAATGAATCTCTATGATTGGTGCATAGGAGAAGATATGAATGTACTCATGTATCTTGCTTAAATGGATGGTATTGGAATTAATTTACATGTTTGGCTTAATTACATTTTTTGATGACCCGCTATCCCCATTTTCTGCTAACTACTGTATAAGTTTCAACAATAAAGTCACAAAATTCAATTCTATACCTCCCATATTCTACCATATAGTCCGGATCACGGATTATATGATATATATAAAAACTTTTGAGAATACTATAAACTTTTAATATAAATAAATATTTTGTTCAGATAACAAAAAATAGTGTAATTTATTGTTGATTAGTTTATAAGATTGTATAATTTTAAAAATACGCATGTTCTGTTTCTGTAGGTTTTTGTGGGTGGACATAACAAGTAAATTTGAATTTGTAGGTACATGACCTAACTTTGATGAAAAATAACCTGTTTTAACCAAAGTTTGAAGTATAATAGTGGTGATGATTGGTGTTGGACTACCATTTGAAATGTTTTATTACTCACTTAAAAATATGATGGAAAAATAATTATGCGGTTACCTTGAATTCTAGAAATAGACCGTTTGTTAAAATTAATATAGCCTACATTTCATAAAAGTACTGTGATACAAAGAAAACATTCTCGATCAAAATATTTATTATATAATTTTTTGTAGATTTAGCCTGCAATTATGGATATCCGAAAAATAAACCAAAAATGTGTTTCTTGTAGATAAGATCATTTAAAAAATTTGTGTTTTTTTTTTTAAATTACTGCAATTTAACTATATTTTCAATGAAGTAACTGATAATTATGTTTTTAATGTTGTTTAATATTTCCCATCGTTATTTTAGCTTTATATTTAAAGATTGAAACTTGTGTTATTTTTAATTATAAAGAAAAAAAAAACATATTTCTATTGTGGTAAGAATTTTTATTTTATATTTTTTTTGGAAAATTCATACAGAAAAAAACGTTATGATATTTTTATACTATTAATAAAAATGGAAACACGTCTTATTAAATATAGAAGATAATTTATTTCAAACTGTTATTTTTTTTTTAGTGTACTAGTTTATTATTTTATTAATAAACTTGATCTCATTATTAATAAAATGTTTGATCAAAATAGTCAAAAACATAACAGCTTGACCATTTACCACCAGCTAACCATAACACGCTAGTAAGCAAATATGATAATTTTAATTTGCTTATAATAATATGCACACTGACAATTTATACAACTAATAATATTATTGAGTCAGATTGTCACATGATTAAAATTAAATGACTAAATTAAACTTTCAAATACTGCATTTATAAAACAGAGGAACTTAATTAAAATTTGTATTTATAAAGAAATAGATTTGAAAAAAAATAATAGATAAACAAAAAGTTTGGAGCTTTATTTTTGTTTTATTTTACATAACCGTGCTCGCTAGTCCAGGACTAATAAAGTACAATTTCTACCTTTTGATTTTGTATAAAATCAAACCTTATTCTACAGCCAACTCCACTCTGATACTGTGCAAATCCTTTAAGTGTAATGATTTAACAATCAAATCATTTTAAAATAAATAAGAGCAGATTTATAAAAAAAAAGTACATTAAAAGAGTTTCTACAAAATAATTTATAAATAAACTAATTTCAATTATTTTTACAGAAGATCTATTTATTTGTATTCAATTTACTAATATTAAAAATTAAGAAAAAAACTACTTATATTTTCTAAATTTGAGGTGCAAGCCACAAAACTACAAAAAAGATGTTTATTCATTTATATTATTTAAATAAAATAACATCATATTTCATATTGTATTAACTTCTTTTCATATATATTTTATTATAATATAACTGCAATGTTTCTTTTACCAAAATTATATAAACAAGTGACTCATTAAGGACAAACCACTTGTAATTCCCTGAATGATGAGGCAAAATATTAACAAAAATCTACATACTGCTTTATAGTTCATAACAGCTGGATGATTATCCCAGTTGATCAGAGTGATTTCATTATCAAAAAATTATACTGTTAAGGCAGTAGATGTAAGGCATTTCTTCACAAAACACTATTGCCAACTATTGCGGTAAACATAGCTTTTGGACTAGTTGCAAAGCATTTACTCATGGGGCAACCAACCACCTAGGTTTTTTGTTACACCAATTTCTTCAGCTGCGGAGCTAGTGTCATTCCCCGTTACCTCATCTTCATCTTTAGCTGATCCTTCAATATATTCTGAAACATCCTCCTCTTCTGCCAACCTCAAACTCCATCCAGGAGTTATGTTTTGTCCCTGTTGGATGAAAATGCCATCTAATACATCCTTTACACTGTCTTCCAAATGTTTGTCAGAATTCAACCCTGTATTTCCAATATATTTTTTAGATGAAGCACTCTTGTCATGGTTTAATACTTCTGAGGGTCTCAAGTCTTTGTCCTTTCCAAAATTAACATGTACTCGACTTCCACATATCAGGACTCCCTCAGATTCCTGATGAACATGACCTTGACATGCAGACTTGATTGGGTAAATCTGATTTATCTGGGTGTTGCAGCTCCCATCTTTTACAGTATTTAAGATGTTTACGTTGTTTTCCTGCTGAGCCATTGTAGTGGCAAAACGATTAGTTATTTCTTTATTTTCCACCTTCTTAAGAATGACTTTTTCAAAGATGGGTTTAACTTCTTCAAACGGTGATTTATTCTGAGACAAAGAGTTACGCATTGAAGGTCTTTTACCACCAGCCAGGAGGTAAGACTCGTTTATTGCATCGGCTGAGGCCAACGATCGATTAGGCCTCCCTCTCTTCTTCAAAGGTTGAGTTGTTCCTGCAGGCACTGTTCCAATAACTTGTTTAAAGGCCAGTTCTGCTTTCTGTTTGAATGAGGAGACTTCTGCTTGAAGCTTCTTCAGCTTATCCTTGTAACCAGAAACTTTAGCTCGCAATTTATGTGCCACCCTCCGCAGCTCGACATTCTCTGCTTTCTGTAAGAAAGAAAGTTGTTCATGTCTGTAGGCAAGATTCAAGGCACTGGAAGTCATAATGATCACAATTTGAGTGTGACATGGGGAGAAGTACTCACCTCAGCTTCCCAGAGTTGTTGGTACTTCTGATTAAGTTCTGAAGGTGATTTGATATTTCCTATTTGAGAATAATTCTCTGCAGAAGCTGAGCAATTTGGCACCTTCGGTGTTGCCGAAGAAAAGTTAAGTGCATCAGGAAAATTGTGAACATAAGGATGCTGCATTTGGTACAACTGAGCCATGTAAGAAGATGGACCCCAATAACCTGTAAACAAGCGTATCAAACTTTATGTTATTGCTTAAAGTATGTTTACTACACCCAAACTGTTCCTGGCATTGACAATGAAAGAAGCACACACTTCAAAAGCAAAACATTGGTCATGTTCGGGACTCATCCATGTTGAACAACTCAATAATTGCCCATATAGATTTTAAACTTTTAAGCCAAATCAAATGAGAATACCACAATAATTATACAAATTAGAGTGTATAGTATTTGAAATGTGTAGATGTATTATGTATACATCGACCCATGCTCAGTTTCAACTCTAAAATAACTGTTGTATAAAGTACTGCATGCCATGTGAAGAGTAAGAGTTGCATACTTACATGGAAAGACAGGAAATGGGTAATTGTAACACATACTAGGAGGTGGTGGCTGTGTTGTAGAGGAAGGTGCTGCAGGAAAGCCAGAATCAGTGAATGGGTGATAGATGGTAGGGACATTTGCTCCAAGTAATGGGCCAGCCACGGCGGAGGGTGGATGAGATTGCCAAAAGGGTGACGCTGACTGGGCAAATAGGTGTGGATACTGCTGCCATTGATTTAAGGCACCAGCTGCTGATGCTTGGGTGGGGAAGTGCATTGCCAAGAACTGTTGTATGGCACTTTGAGGAGTGTAGGGCCGTTGAACAATTGAAGCTTGTTGTTGCTGATTTGAGTTAGGTGTGTTCTCAAGTGAAGCTGAGGAACTACTAATTTTGGCACTCGGAACAACAATCACATTTGGTTGTGCATTATGTCGCTTGGTCTGTTAATAATCATATTCATCTAAATAAATTCAACAGGAGTATTTAAACAACACAAAATAGAAATACATACATGTTATATTTCTTCGCAAACGAGGTATCCAATTGAAAAGATGATAACCCTAAGATACCCAAGATAGAAGAAAAGTAGATAATACAATTTTTTTTATGTCAAAGATAAAAAAAACAAGTGAATAAAGAATCAATCTTTAATTCCTTTACTTTAAAATTCATTATTTTCCCTACCTATGACTGACATTCATTTTTAGTCTCTCTGGTATTCTGTGGCGGCAGCAACATAGAAACTAAGCCATACAAGGTAGGAAGAAAAATAAAACGAACAAAAAAAAACATTCTTCACAAGAAGCTGAAATTGTAAAGGCAAAGATTGATTACTTTGGTAAAAATGAGAGATAGGATAGTTCCATACCTGAGTTTCAACAGTTGTGTGAGATTCTTGATTACAAACGAAAGCTAGTTTCTTGTCCTTCTTTCTGTTTTCCATAGGCTCTAATAAAAAAGTAATAACCTTAAACCGGCAATGCAAGGATTCACTGGATTGAAGCTGTAAATATGATTTGGAGACGAAATCCTTCAGCTTCCTTCAACTTCTTACCCGCGTGACTTTTCACAGCCTTTTCTCTCTCTCTTCTTTCTCAGTTCTTGGGCTGACTGAAGACTACTTTTTATTTACCAAACCACGTTAAAAAAAAAAAAAAAGGAGAATTTGACTATACATGGCTTGATCGAATTTTGTCTCACATATACTATTCGCTACCTGAGAAAGAACGAGAATTCTTATTAATACTATTTTTTTTTTAATTATTCGGATAATGACTGATTCAATTTTAACACTTGAAATTAAAAGTAAATGAAGATGGACAACATATAAATGTTTAAGGGTACAAAAAATAATAATAAGAATAAGAGAATTTTTTTTATGAGTATAGAGTTTAAGACAATCCTTTTGTTTGACAAAATTTGAAAATTTGAAGTAATTGAATGAGTTTAAAATATATATTGCAGTTTAAATAAGGATGGATAAATATGATGATGAGTTTACAATTTGATGATCTTCACCAAAATTAATTAATATTAATCTATAATTGATGATGAACTTCAGAGATCTAGAGATCTGCATTTAATTTCTAAAACTTAACTATTGATACATAATACACAAATAAGAATAAAACTAATTTTCATGTAATATGTATATCTCTTATTCATGATTTTGTGTAAGATACATTTGCTTTTATAGATTTTCAAATACTTTTTTATAAATAACGTTATATTTTCATCTTCATAAAAAATAAGTATTTTCAATTGTTTGTTTTGACTCCAGAAACTATTTTAGAATTCAACTTTAAAAAGAAATTCACTCTGACTTTTGTTTTTTTGTCATGGTAAAACATTGACCTATAAAAAGTGTTTTATTTAAAATTTGGAAAACAAATCAAAATCAAAAGAGATTAATTATATTCTTAATATGAATAATTTATCAATAATACCCATAGTTTGAATTGCATTTGTATGTGCATAGCATATAGTATATAATATGGTAGTATTGGATAATGATATATTTAATCAAACTAAATTGGTCGGTTATTTTCATATTATAAAAATTTAATTACTTATTTAGTCTATATTTTCGTTTTAAAATGTTAAGTTGATTCTCTATTTTTTTTTTAATTTCGATTTGTAAAATTTGATTTTGATACGTAAAAAATTGATATAATTTAGTGATTTTCGTTAAATTTCTTGTAATGAATAAATAATTTTTATAGTAACTGAAATAATCATAGGGGAAAGTATCGCACGAATGAATTAGCAAAGGAAGGGACTCAAATAGTTCATGTCCCTGGCCAAGATAAAAGAACCATTTGGTTCGTTTTACATTTTGTACTGTAATAATTTTAAGTGACACATTTATTCTGAATTTCATCAAAGCTAAGTAGCACTATCAAAGAACCCCATCATATGGAAGTCAAAGCTATTAAATTAAAATTTTTATAAACTCAGTTTTCATAACTAAATTTATGGTTGTAGTCTTTTCTATTTAAAGTGTGTTAGTAAAATAAATTTTATTCAAATAACAATACTACTAGGCTTAATTAAATTTTAACTTCTCAATAAATTAGTGCATTTTATAGAATACTCAAAAAATTTACATTAATTATAATATTGTAAATAATAGTCACAGTTAAAAAAGATAAGTAAATAACAAACAGCATATACGTCACTCGATTAAAAAAATTAAATAATAGAAATTAAATTAAAAACATAAAAATTCAACAATTAAAAAATTAATAAAAGTTTATTTGAAAATACTAAACGGGAGGAATTTGATCTTTGATGTAAAAAATTAGACAATGGAACTTTGAAAACCATATTTAATGTTGACCGTAAACTCAATTTTTTAGTGAAATAAGAAAAATAATAAATGTTTCTTCCCCGCCTATTTTAAACTTTCATATATTAATTAAGTAGGGTAACGTTTTAGTCAACTTTATATCTAAATCAATATAGCTAATACATTCAAATATTACATAATTATTAAAAAGACTTTAAAAACCCATAATTACTATTAATCTTGTAATAATAACATGAAAAATTAATTACCATTCGATATAATATTTTATTTAGATTAATATAATTGTAGATTAAAATATAAGTGTATAGAATTTTAGTGGTATATGTGAGTGACATCCAAACATAATAGTGTGTTAGAGTAATTAGTACCCATAAAGTTTTCAATTCTAAGAGAGCCACGATCATATCATTGAAGTTGTTCTGTTCTGGACCAGAGCAAGGTCCACCAGATGGACAATCCCATGGAAACAATCATATATGCAAACACTTAGAAAGCAAAGCTAATGAAAGTACATAAAAGAACACCATCACGAAAACAACCATAAATAAAAAGTAATGACATACAAACTTCGTAATCAATACTCATCCCCTTCCTCTCCTTCTTCGCCTTCCCCAGGCTCTGCACCGACCTCCTCATAGTCCTTCTCAAGGGCAGCAAGATCTTCACGAGCCTCGGAGAACTCACCCTCTTCCATGCCCTCACCAACATACCAGTGTACAAACGCCCTTTTAGCATACATAAGGTCAAATTTGTGATCAATGCGTGAGAAAACCTCAGCAACACTGGTGGAGTTAGAGATCATGCACACTGCCCTCTGCACCTTGGCAAGATCTCCCCCTGGAACAACAGTTGGAGGCTGATAATTGATGCCGCACTTGAACCCAGTGGGACACCAATCAACAAATTGGATAGTGCGCTTGGTCTTAATAGTAGCTACAGCTGCATTAACATCTTTAGGGACCACATCACCTCTGTACATCAGACAACAGGCCATGTACTTGCCGTGTCGAGGGTCGCACTTGGCCATCATAGAGGACGGCTCAAACGCGCTATTTGTGATCTCTGCAACTGAAAGCTGCTCATGGTATGCTTTCTCCGCTGAAATCACGGGAGCATAGGATGAAAGCATGAAGTGAATCCTGGGATATGGTACCAGGTTAGTCTGAAACTCAGTAACATCCACATTAAGAGCACCATCAAATCTCAGAGATGCAGTCAGTGATGATATTACCTGAAAATATTATCATATCAAACTCAGAACATGATGATATAAAATGATAAAGCAGAACTTTTACTTCCACTGAAATGTGTTGAATAGACGCAAACCTGAGAAACTAAGCGGTTAAGGTTAGTGTATGTGGGTCTCTCGATGTCAAGGGAACGCCTGCATATATCATAAATGGCTTCATTGTCAAGAAGCACAGCAACATCGGTGTGCTCCAAAAGGGAATGAGTGGAAAGGACGCTGTTGTAAGGCTCAACAACAGAGGTTGAAACTTGTGGAGAAGGATAGACAGTGAAACCCAGCTTGGATTTCTTGCCGTAATCCACTGAAAGTCGTTCCAAGAGAAGGGAACCAAGACCAGAACCAGTGCCACCACCCACAGCATTGAAAACCAGAAAACCCTGGAGACCAGTGCAGTTGTCCGCAAGCTTTCTGATGCGGTCCAAGCAAAGATCAACTATCTCTTTCCCAACTGATTCAAGAGATTACCGTAAGAAAAAGAATATGCTATTAGTTATTACAAAATGGAAGAGAATGCACAACATATCTTGTGAAATGTGCGAAAAAGGGGGAAAGAAACAGTACTGGTGTAGTGGCCACGAGCGAAGTTGTTTGCTGCATCCTCCTTTCCACTGATAAGCTGCTCAGGATGGAACAATTGGCGGTATGCGCCGGTCCTAACTTCATCAATGACAGTGGGCTCAAGATCTACAAAAACTGCACGAGGCACGTGCTTTCCTGCTCCAGTCTCGCTGAAGAAGGTGTTGAAAGCATCGTCACCTCCACCTGTCGTCTTATCGCTCGGCATCTGTCCATCAGCCTAAAACACCACACCACACAACAACGCTCAACATCCATCCATTCCAACCAATAACTTCTTCGCATATTGCATACTCAACAAATTCAACATTGGCTACAATGAACACGTAGATGTCATTTTTTTTATTTTTTTATTTGAGATGATTTCTTAGCTATTGCCATTGGTCGTGCATGGCAAAATGTTAAGCTCAAAGTGGATCCACACGCAATTGTCCATAAACAAGGAATTCGAATTACAAAATAACTAAAAAAACGAATTATTTATAATGTGTTGTTGGATTGGTAATATCCGAAACGGATCTTGAATTTACGAACAAAATAAAAGCAGTTGGATTACCTGAATGCCATGCTCGAGGCAATAGAGCTCCCAGCAAGCATTTCCGACCTGAATGCCAGCCTGGCCAATGTGGATGGAAATGCACTCTCTCATTTTCTCAGAGATGAAAATGGAAGGAAGAAGAATAAGGAAGAGAAGAACGCAGAGGTTAGCGTTTATGAAGACGCCACTCCCCCCAGTTTGTGGCAGAATGATCCGTCTTTCTGGTTTGGGTTTCTTTCTTTTATAGACGTAGATGTATGGAACTTATTAAACACTAGAGCGAAACAGAGTGGTTAAGTGGAGGTTTAAACTTTAACCACGGTTAAGTTAGTTTCTTTTCATTCCACCCAAGAGGGTGAACTCAAACTTTGCTATATCCGATTTTACCCTCCTTCTTCCTGTTCACGCGCTCCATGACTCATCACCCTCCACGTGGATACCTTCTGTGCAACGTAAGGTATCCTTCTTTCCAAATTAAGACTCACTTTTGTTATTATTTATTTATTTCGAATTATACCATTTGAATGGGTTGTAACCTGTGACGGTCACTGTAACAGACTCAATTTTTAAATCCATTATTGTATTTATTTATATAATAGAAAACTAATTGACAAATAGTGCTGCTACTTTTTTTCAATTTAATTAAAAGTTTAAATAAAATAATTTAATACCCACTTGCCTTCAGGTCTCATTCACTACAGCTTTTCTGTATTGGAATCGCCCTTGCTTCAAAAACAAGCCATCACGAGGGAAAGAAGATGAAGAAAGATTCGGCCTTTCTTTGGGGAAGAAAGTAGCAAAACAATTTCACCTTATAAAAGCAAAGATAATAATGATATGTTAACACATATTTTCTTTACAACATTTTGATAGAGTATACGTATCATTGTCTTATTAAATTTAAAATACATCAGTATAACAATAAATAATAAAAATATATGTGTGCTTTATTAAAAGTTCTATTTTCTAAAAATAAAATATACTGTATTTTTTTCCCAACACACCAACAATAAGTTACTCCAACTCTATCTAATACTTATCTTCAATAAAATAATATATTTATACTTTCTAGATATTTGTATTGTGTAATAATTTAATAATATATGTAAATTAATTAAATTAATATATAAGAGAATATTAATGAAAGTGAATAATAAAAACTACAAATATAATAAAAAAACAAAAATAAAAAGAAATATATGACAATTTTATAATAAATATTTCAAAATAATAGTTACTTCTAAAAAAATTAGTTAATAATTATATTTAAAAAAATTTAATAATTATATTATAAAAATTAAAATGAAATAAAAATTGTATACACCCTCCTTATATTAAGTATAAATATTCAAACATCAATTTTAATAAACCAAAATTGCTTAGTTTACAAAATTTCATAAATTAAAATTAACATTTCATGTAAGTTAAAAACAAATATTTTAAAAGTTTATGTAGGAAATTTTCTGTAAATTAATGTATAATTTAATCTTAACCTACAGCAAACTTGTTTTTTTAATATGAAAATAGTTTGTCTCTAGACCATAGGATACTTTATCAATGTGACAAGCTAATATTATTAGGACTTTGGAATTAATTAATCATGTTATTTGTGTTACATGGGTGTGATAAGTTTTATAATACTACTGGAATAAGTTTACTTTCATAAAAATATTTTATTTGTGAAAATTTAAGACTAATGTTGGATAAGTGATTTATTTAATCATAAAAAAACGAAATTTATATATGAAATTAGGTTGTAAATAAAAATAACATGAAAGTTGTTTGAGCTTCAACAATAGGAAAAATAAGGATAAAATTATAAATATACTAGATATTTAAAACTCAAATAAAAAACTTATACTTACCAACATAGCTGGTGTTTCTAAATCTTTTTAAAAATTTGTACAAACAAATGCTATCATAGAATAAAGTATAATATTAGTGTGATACCTTAAATTTAATTGATATTTAAATTTCATAACACATTCTTGAAAGAGGGGTACAAAGATAAATTTGAAATTGAAATAATGTGATAAGTTTCTACGTGTGTTATTTTATAGAGTTTGATTGATTATTAATGTGAAACCATCTAATATCACACTAAATCAAATTAATAGTATATTATATTTATCAATAATTTATTAATTATTATTTACATTAATATGTTGATATCATAATACCTTATTAGGATTAATAGCAAGTCATGTATAATATTTACCCTAAATTTATTAATTAGCATTTCATACAAATAAAAGCACACAGAAATATTTTTTATTTAAGATCAAATATTAAGAAAAGAAATTATAATTACATAAATATTAAAATACAATATCAAATAATAATTACATAAATTTTAAGTAATTATAGAACAAGGAAACAAATTTCATACATTTAAATATTGATAACAGTTAGAAGATCAATTCATCTATTAAGAGGAAAATATCTTGATTATTTGAATGAACTTGGTAAATATTAAAGAAGTTGAAATATAAAGGAAAATTGTGTAAACAGATTAAAGAGAACTTGAAAGCAAGATATTGTCATATGTCAACAAATAAATAAAGTACTAAAAAGACATAAATATAATAAAATATATGTCCTAATAACAATTAATTAAATGTAATTAAGATTTCTGTTTTTTTAATACTATACATTATTTGATGAACGAAGTAAAAAATAAATATGTAAGATTACGATAAAAGATAAATATTTTAAGTATCAGAATAAAGTTAAGTAAATATCGAAGAAATAAAACTTGAAATAGGATAAAGAATTGTATAGCCAAATAAAATTTTCTCAAATAAAATAAAAATCAGAACAAAAGAAAATAATAAACAAATAACTATGAAAATATTTCATATGTTTTTAAAATTAGGATGAGTTGGTTGAAACATGAGTTTATTTGTGACAATAATACCTCAAGATATTATTTTATTTATTATCCCACAAAGCATGCTAAAAAAAAGTTTAGATATCAAGGTTACAAAAGTGGAGAGTTTACATAAATTCGTGAAAATTGAATGAATTCATAAACTTAATTCGTAAACTTGTAAAAATGTACTTTAAATGATAAAATATTATATAAATAATATCTTAATTTAAATAAGTTTAAAAAATTATATAACTTAAATAAATAAAATTTATAGATATATTATTCATAAAAATAAATATTGTAAAAGATAAATATTTGGATTATTGTCATTAATTTTGATACATTTTGTTAAGGAGGCGAGACGATGGTGATAACCATGCAGAGAGACACAGGAGCGCGAGAGATAGTGACAATCAGGTCATGAAACCCTAAACTCCAAACGACTTTGTTTTTCTTAATTTTTTTCCCTTTCAAGTTTGCAGAATTGCTTTAAACTCGTTATTCTACACGATTCTACCAATTTTACATTTGATTTTATCAAGTTTACGCGAAAAACGAATTTACTTCCGAGTTAACTTGGAAGTCATGTTTAAAAACATAAACTCGTACGAGTTTACAAGTTAACTCCTGGCTTTGATAACATAGAAGATATAATGCTAAAGAGTGCACGAATGTGTTTCTTTATATATGATTATGACTTTATTTTCCAATTCCCTACGTATTTTTACTTTGATCAAAGAAAGGTTTCAGGAGCCATCATATCTACAAAAAGATTTACATTCGATAAAAAAAAATACAAAGTTTACATTTGCATGCAATGAAACTAAACAATTATTCCTTAACCATTAAATATGTAAAAATGTATATGCTCAAAATTTCCTCGTAAGTAAGAATTCATGCAAGCATACAGAGACATCAATAGCTTTGTGGTGCCCAGTGAGACTCCCATACAAAATTTGGGTCCTTTTGTGGACAGAGCCTGTGAAGCTCAACACAGTATCATGGCAGTTTATGGTCCTTGAGCAATTCAACCACCCTTCTCATGGAAGGTCTATTAATGGGAAATGCTGAGGTGCAGAGTAGGGCCACATTTAAAACCTTCTCAACCTCTTCATAGTCACAAGTGCTTCGGTTCAATCTTGGGTCCACAATCTTGGTCATAATATACTCTTTACCTCTTCCCACATTGCCACTTCCTCTTTCAGAGGACGTTGATAAAACAATCTCAGTCATCCATTTCACTACATCCTTGTTCTCACCAAATGAAGAGTCATTTGGCCTCTTCCCGGTGACCAATTCCATCAGCACAACCCCAAAACTATACACATCGCTCTTCTCGTTCACTTTCATTGTATAAGCATACTCTACAAAATATCAAATTCGTACAGCTATATTAGGAATTACTCACATTCAAACCCCTTTCAATCATATTAAAGTATCAGTGAACTTAGTTTAAGGTATATGATCAAATGTTTGATTTCACATTACTAAAAAAATTATTTCAATTGGCCCATGTCTTTGTTAATGATCTCATTTCTTGGCAAATTCGCTCTCTAACATCACTATTGATTGTGTTCATATAGGGAAAAACAACATAAAACTGACCTGGAGCAATGTAGCCATATGATCCAGCAACCTTGGACATAACAGCATCCTGGGTTGTCTCAAGCTGCAATGTCTTAGCGAGGCCAAAGTCTGCAACTCTTGGCACAAACTCGTGGTCCAGCAAAATGTTATTACTCTTCACGTCCCTGTGAACAATTGGCGGCACACAATCATGGTGCAAATAAGCCAACCCCTTAGCCGCACCCACCGCAATTGCGAACCTTCTAGACCACTCCATCAACTCCCCACACATTTCCTCACCATGCAACACATCCCCTAAGCTCCCGTTCTCCATGTACTCGTACACCAATACCCTAAACTCATCATCACTGCAACAAAACAACAGTTTCACAATATTGGCATGCCGAATCCTACCCAACGTCTCAATCTCCGCCCTGAACACCAATTCAGTGTCAGGCTTATGTACTCCGCCGAACAGCTTCTTCACTGCCACCGTGTGCCCCGTTTTCAGCTTCACCCTATAGACCCGACCCGAACTCCCTGCTCCAATCACGTTCTCCCGGGTTAAGTTTGAAATAATTTCTTCTTCATTGAACCCAACCCTCTGAAACGCGGTTGACAAATACGAGCGCTTGGATTTACGGCGAGTCTTGCTCTTCAGGTACCACAACATGGACCCCACAAGGAGCGAAGCGCAGGCAACTAAAACGACAATCGCAAGCAGAGAAAACGGCCTGCGTTTTGAACAAGGAGGTAGGGTTTTGATGACGCCGCTGCACAGACCTGGGTTTCCCTCTAGACTGGAAAAGTACATTTGGTGGTTGAAACCTGAAGGAACCTCCCCGTAAAGATTGTTATCAGAGACGTTGAACTGGTTGAGTCTGAGGTTCGTCAACTCCACCGGAATCTCCCCCGTTAAAGAATTACTGGCGAGATCAAGGTTTGTCAAATCGTGTAAACTGCCAAGTTCTCGCGGGATTGAACCCGAAAATCGGTTAAATGACAGGTTCAACTCTGTCATGTCGTTCCAGAGGGCCACATTACTGGGTATTTCGCCAGTGAACATGTTCTCTTGCATCTTAAGTTTCTGTAACTTTTTCAACCCAGTTATGCACGTGGGAACTTCACCGGTGAAGCGGTTCTTGCTGACGTCAATCTCCAGAAGGTGAGGGAGTTGGCAGATTCGCGTTGGGAATTTGCCAGAAAAATCGTTAGCAGACAAAATGAGTTTGGTGAATGCCGCAGAGATGGAAGCAGAGACAGAACCTTCAAACCTGTTGTTGGACACTTCAAGAAACTGAAGTCCTGTAAGGGCCCAAAAAGCTGGAGGCACCTGGCCTGATAACTGGTTGTTCTGGATTCTGACATACTGAAGTGAATCACACTCCCCGTATTGCTCAGGGAGCGTTCCTGAGAAGCGATTCGCGAACGTGATAAGACGCTCGAGTTTGTTTCTTTTGCAGAGGTACTTTGGCAACTCTCCCACGAAGTCATTCGTCGAGACATCGAATTCCTGTATGTCTGAGTTTTGTCCCAGATCTTGTGGAAGTTTCCCGGTGAAGCTGTTGTTGAAGAGTTTCAGCTGATGCAGGTTGGGATTTGAAGCTAAACTTTCAGGAATTTCCCCCCCGAGAAGGTTGTCATTTAGGTTGAGAGAATACAGACGCAAAGAGGCGATTGCATGTGGTAGTTCCCCGGTCAGAGCGTTCTGAGAGAGGTCCAAGAGAATTAAACTACTGAGGTTTCCTAAACCTTGGGGTAATTCACCGGAAAGCTGGTTTTCAAATAGTTCAATCTGTTCAACGTTTTTCAGACCTGAAATGCTGTTTGGGATATTACCAGACAAACCATTTTTTGATAAGTCCAAGTTTTTGAGCGAGGTGAGGTTACCGATAGTGAGTGGAATTTCCCCTACGAGGTTAACAGCAGCGAGGAACAGTGTTTCAAGACTAATTAGGTTTCCTAGTTGGGGAGGCAACGGTCCTGGTCTGAAGGGGTTATAAGCTAGTTCCAAACGAGTTAACTCAGTGAGATTGCCTAAAGAGGGAGGGATCGTTCCGCTCAGAAGGTTTCCGCATAAAACTAGCACACTCAGACGTGGAATCTGTCCAAAACTCCCCGGAATGTTGCCAGTGAAGTTGTTTTTCGAAAGGTCTAACACCCGTAGTTCGGTGAACTCCGGCGTGAATTCCGGCAGGTCTCCAACGAATAAATTGTCGGAGAGGTTCAAGAGACGGAGGTGGGAACAGAGGAGCAGGGAGTTGGGGGAGACAGAATTGGAGAGAAAATTGAATGCGAGAGAGAGGTTTTGGAGGGTGTGAATGCGACAAAAACCGAAGGGGAACTCACCGTAGATTCCAACTTCTGAGAGGTCAATGGAGACAAGTGATTGGTTTTGTGCGTCGCAGGTAATGCCGGTCCAGTTGCAGGGGTTGTGGTCTGTGTTTGGCTACCCAGTCTTGGAGACTCTTGTTTTTGTCTTCAAGCTGGGTGTTCTTAACCCGAAGTAAAATTCGAGACTCTCTTTGGAGGGAAACCGTTTGGGATAAACCACTTGAGAACAATGTACATAAAAGTAAAATCAGAAACAATGGCTGAGGCATGTTGAACAATACAAAGAGAGCGAAGCAAGGAAGAGTTTAATTTGCTCTGAGCAAATGAAAATGCTTAACTTTTGATGGAACCTTGGGACCTTGTTGTTGGGTACGAGACTCAAACCGGCTCCTTCCCTCGTGATAGCTGATCTTCTTCTTCATGCATGCGTGCAAATGATGACAAGTGGGAAGCGGACATGACTGATGGGAGCTCACGCGGGTCTCTTGGTTGAAGTATATAAAAGGTATCATCTTTTAGGATTATGAGAGGGAAAGGGAAGTTGACTGTGGAGTGGAAATGGACGTTTGTGTATCAGAGACGTGATTCGTGTTGGCGTATTTTCAAAGTAGTGAGAGAAGTGGCAAAAAGGAACTACTTTTACTGTACACGCCGAACCTGAAGCGGAGAACATGGGACACTGCCAATGGACAGAGGCATACTTCCAGAAAGAAGAATCACTTTTGGGATCGCTTTCTGGTGGATGACACTTTGACACCAGCCAGATAAATGATACTGTTGTAGGTTCCTGGTATCACCAAAGAGCTGTGTTGTAAGACTTTGGATTTTATTTGGACTAGTTTGGTGTGGATCACATCATTTGAGTTTGACACCAATTCACTTTCCTCTTTCTTCTACATGAATAATGCAACTGAAAAGGCACCATACGTATTATAAGAGTTTCTGATCCTATAACTCAGACATTCTAAAATTCAGAAATAGAATTTGTTCCACCCTACACCTATATTCTACTGTAAGAACAACTAGTACTTTGGAAAGAACAGGAATAATAATCATACACATCCACCTCATCGGGGTGAATTAGGTACACAGAAGAAAGTGATAACAAAGGAAACAATAAACTAATCAATAATTCCTTCCGATTTATTTTGTCACAAGTCGATTCTCAATTTATCATTTTAGAAAACCATATTTATTTAAATGCTCAGATTTTAATATCGTATTAACAGTTTTAATCTACGTAACAGGATATAAACTATCTATTTACTCATAAAGACATCACAGTGTGAGCTCTGAATGTATCAATAGTTCATTGAACCTCTGAGGTATATTCTTAGTCACATAAAAAAGACTAGAAGCTACCAAAACGTTACGAAATAAAACACTATAACCTTTCACTCACATACGTCAAACTAACTAAGAATAGAATTGCTTGATAATTTTGATACGCAGGTAGCCAGCTACAGTACCACAGGCTTGGGTGTGAGAATAAGTAAAGCCTCACTGCTGAGATGGGAAAATGACAAAAGCATTGCAGTTAAATTTCCAAACATCATAAGATCTATTACAGATTTGAAAATGGAATTTTAAAATACAGAAGTTAATGTTTGGGAATAATGTGAAGCTCCTGGCTCTGCGTCGCCGTGAAGAATCAGCTATTTGGTACAAGACAGGAGTTGTCTCCCACCTTCTTCCCCTTTACAATATTATTCCCGAGAGTCATTGTAAATAAAGAAATACTAGTACTTAATGAACCTCACTTCTTCCCATTCCACTTCATTATAGTAGTTCGAATTATAGCACTATTTTATGCTTCAAAGCATCAATTAAATTAAGTTACACGAGTTATACTTAACGTAATGGCTATTGCGCTGATAAAAAAAAAAAGTAATGACTGATGACGCAATCCAAACAAAATGTGGCACGGTTTACTCGTTGTTAGCCAAGAAATTACTACAAGCATGCAGAAGAACTTAACCAGCTCTCGTGATGGTTGACTCCTTTGGCACCAAATACAGCATCACAAAATAATGAACCGTATAATAAATGCATTTGCTGACTCCACAGTTGTACTGCTGAATATTGTCACCATGTCAGTGCAATTCACTATTAATCTTGATAAGGTGACAGTGACCTTTGCAAGTTGGCAAAAGAATTAGTCGTGAGTCGTGATAAAACATCATTTGGTCATTGAACTAGAAAAAAAGATACCTCTGTTTACGCGTCATGAAGCTGTAGTTTCATGGCCATTTATCATAATGTCATGGACTTCTTAGTTACTGGCTATGGGAGGGAGGCACTGGCAAGCATTTGTAAGCAAATGGCATATTTAATGTTACATTCTGTATAAAATAACTTGTAACGAAACAAAAGGTCAAATTAGTTGAGCTACTTCAGCATTGTGGTTTATTATTAGAGACATTGGCTATTAGATTCTCTGTTACCACATCTATATAGAATCATATACACATAAGCGACAAGAGAAGACATGCTAATCTTCTGTTTATGGTATTGCTTTTTTGACTTGGCTAAATATTGGGAATATTGTTGTCACTTAGTCATTGGATTGGGTTCCTTGATTAACCTCTCCAATTGGAAATGGTTTTTAGCTCTTGAACTTTTCCAGAGCTCTGTTGTGTATGTCATGTTTCGACGTTGAAACAAATGCTACACATGTTGACCTGTAATGACTTGTGTTCGATCGCATAAATACCAATATCTTAAATATTCGTTTCAAACAATATTCACTGAAAATGTTTTCTGACTCGGGTACACCAATTTCGATGGACTACATAGCCCAAATTGAATACTGGTATTAAAAAAAACATGTGAATAACTTAATTCTGTGTTGATAATAAGCAACAAAAGATTATTATTCAGTTTCGATGTTTAATTCACATGCTAACTAATTAAATAAGGTACTCGTATGTACAAGAAAAGTTTATCGTAATTCTAACCAAAACTGCATTCTCATTGATTTTACAAGTTCATGGAGTATATTATATTATTTCGAAAATCAAAATTGGATATTGAAAGAGGGAAATGCCGCACCTTTTGACTGTACAGGAACACCATGGGGAAATTATTTTCAGGTTTGAAAATAAAATAAAGCATAAAGAAAACCGCGTTTGGCATACCACTAGTATTATTCGCTTCATTCATATTTGTTATGATTATATACACTCGTTATTCAAGATATACATAAGATATTTGCGATGAAGTATTCTATGATGCTCAACATTTCAAACTGAACATTGAAGATGCTATGAATGTTTCATACACCATTATGAAATAGCCCAAGAATGAGTTTTTTTTTTTTTTCTAACAAGAACATAAAAACTTAAGATTAGAGTTAACTTTTAAGATTAACGACAATCAAATTAAAAAAAGAAATGATCTTTTATTGAAGCATTTATGTTCTGCTATTCAAACATTGGTTAGTATCATCATTCTGTGCAACACGAGGGAAGCTTCGGCAAGATTTGCTTTGATAAATTTACCACAAATCGAGGTTTGTGTTTATTTGAAGCAGTGGTTGATTTCAAGTTTGAGGAGTTTATAGCAAGTACCACCAGTTTTAACTAAAATTTATTTATTAAAAAGTATAAATAAATTTATAAATAGAAAATTAGGTTTGTTAAAAATGTATGATTATTATAAATTTTAACCAATAGTTGTGTTCGACAAAAATATGTTAATTTATTAGCTTTTTTCTGGCATACAACACTTTGAACTATATGAGTTGTTTACAAATTCAGTTTCAGTAAAGTTCTATGTTTTAGTAAATAAATCAAATTGTTTTCATCATTAAATTCAATTAAATAAACAAACCCAAAATCTAAAAACTGAAAATATTTTATGTGAGCACTATTTTAATTATGAAAATGTTAATTTACTAATTATATATACATATTAAAAAGTTCTCATCAACTAATTAATTAGTAGAACATGATTGATAAATGATTTCATTCCTTGAACATGTAATTAAGAGTTTAATCGTTAACTCCTGATTATGTAATATCTCAAATTCGTTAAAGGAGTTGCCATTAATATACCATTTTGTATGTTCAATTTTTATTTTTCTTTTATCTTATTATCTTGAACACAATAATGTTAAGTTAAAAATACTTTAAAAACACTAGTTTCATAAATAAACATCAATCAAATTATTAATTAAACTAATTAAACTAAATAAGTCTGTACAAGCTTCATAGTTTTACAGTAAATCGGGACTTTAAATTTTAGTTTCTGCGAAATGAGTAAAGTAATATAACATTACAGATTTTCCAGGGGAATCTTAAGTTTTAAGTGTTCAATATTAATATCGCGTGTACAATTCACATCTTTAATAAATTAGGAACTGATGATTGAAGAAGTTGCTGAAGTAACAGCGGAACTTGAAAACTGTTTCGCCAGAACAGAAAATGAAGAAAGGAAGAAAATTTTGTCAGCCCTGCCACATATATTTCTTTGTAATCCGAATAGAAGCAGCCACAAGGCACACCACAAATCTTCATATTTCCTTGTGAAAAAATTAAGTACGATACCAAACATATTTAATACTTACTAAGTGGATTAATAGAAAAAGTTAAAAGAAGATTCATAATCATTCTAATTAAGAACATAAATATCTGAACCATAAAATATGGGTGGATGAAATTTCATTGAAATAATTGATTCATTGCAGCGGATTCCTCCTCCGACAGATGAAAACTATCACCATGCTGTAAACTGGCTATTTTCTGGACAAATAATTCACGACAGAACAGAAAGTACACAAAGGAAGAAGAGGAAGAACTTGAATCCATTACGAACGAAAAGTTAACAGAAGAAGAAGGTGATTATGAAGAAATCACTGGCACAATATGAATAATTTCTAAGCCCACAAAATGAGCATTTAGTTATCAGAATATCAGATATCCTTATAGATAATGAAGATACATGGCCTAACCCAAGTGAAAAAAGTTGGCCTTTTCTATGTGCTTCCCCTCCTCCCAGAAGAACAAAGAAGGAGAAAAGAAATTTCGACCAAATTTATTAACTTTTTCTATGTTATAAAGGGAACCATAAATCTAAAACTACCACTGCCTGGCTCCATTCTGTCTGCCTTTTTTTTTATCCATCTATCTAGATTAGAAGATAAATCTTTTTTTTTTTGAGAAAATTAACAAAAAAGAAAGGTGGAAAGAGCAGAGTTACATTGCAATCCTGCGGAGAAATGATACAACAACCTCAGCTCTTATTTGCGCAGCATGATAAGGTGGGAATGTTAGCTTATGTTGTTGGTGTCGGTGTCGGTGATCGTGTGTCGAGGGAGAGAAAGAAAAGGAAGTGTGCAATAGTGTTTTCTTCTTCTCTTCATTGTTGTTGTCACTGAGAGAAGGAAAAGAAGAAGCATGAGATAGGATAGGAAGAGAATGGTATATAAGAGAAGAGAAGAGCAGAGAAGTGTGTTTTGTTTTGTCCGTGCGGCAAATCAAATGCGTTTTTCGGCCGGTGACGGGCCTTTTTCGGCTTACGCTTTGTCCCCTTTTTTTTCGTAAGACACAAAACTCTCCTTTTCTCTTTCACATATTACCATACTAATTATTAATTACATTATCTTAATTGTATTTGGCGGATTAATGTTCTAGTGTTCGCCATATCGTAAACCATAACATGTGTGTGTGGATGCTGACGGGTTTTTTAAGCAGTTCTTGGCCGGTTTTCTGCGACAAAAATCGTGTCAAGTCCAATTACTTTTTTTAGATATATAAAACTCACTCATTAAGAACTAAAATAAATATTTGGCTTTAGATTTGTGGTTTTTATACATAGATTATAGATAATAGATATATAAGCACGATATATTTTATCTAAATAATAGATAAATTGGCTTTCTTACAAATTGTACATTCAAACATCGGAAGTACATTAAAAAAATAAACTTTCTCTTATTTATATTATGTGTTATTCTGTCTACAAAATTCTCAATAGTTTATAGTGATTAGTTTATCTCCATACAAGATAAAATAGTATGATTATGTTTAAATATTTTAGTGTCCATCACAAAGTCTTTTAAGGAAGACATTCACAATTCACCATGAACCCACCAACAACAATAACAACATTAATCTTAAATGGTAGGTTACAAACCACCACATATATTATGTTTCTATATTATTAACATATAAAATAATCATCTCTCTTCTTTTCTTCTTCAAAATCAAGAATCTAGGTAATCAAGAGATTTCGTGAAATTACTCGTTTTAGTTTATGTATAGTAAACCTTTAAACACACTTACTTTAATACTTTTATTAACATAAATGTAAGATTCTCATTGTTTGATCTCTTTGTATATTCATCAAAGTATTTGTCTCTCAATACCAAGATCTTTCATCTCAACTTTTAAGTTTAATATTCTCTACATCTTATTTTATCTTTTTATTGGATAACTATAAAGATATCATCTACTTAAAAAAATGAAAACAAAACATTGTTTTCTTCTTGTACCACTTTCGCATACTTCGATTTAAGTCATAAAATGTTTTATTTTGCAAGAGACAAAAATTTTCTTAATCTTCAAAAACTCCTTAAGTTATTACATATAGATTGCATCCCTATGTCTTAATTCTCCAACATTGTTTTTATGCTTAATTGTTATAGTTATAAATTATACTAATTAAATTTACATAAAAATTATTATCAAACAATGATTTTCAATAAGTCAGAAAATATCATTATGTTCAATTTTATACTCAAGTAAAACCTTTCATTTTTAGTTTTGCCTTGAATTTTTTTGTCTCCTTTTCGTTCTTTTTTTCTTGAATACCTACTTGAATCCAACTACCTTCTTATGTTTAAGTAGATCAATAAGTATCCATATATGATTCATGTTCAAAGTAGGAGTGACAAAACGAGTCAACTCACATCACTTTGGTTTATCCCACTATTGGTTTGCAAAAAACAAGGTGAGCAAGTTAGCTCAGCGTAAGAGAGCAGGCTAAGAATCGAATCCCATCCCACGAAAGGATGGGTAGGTGGGCAACTTTTTCTTTTAATTTTTTTTTTATTTTTAAATTTGGTTTTGTGTGTATTAAAAGTACATTTTTTTAAGATTTTTTTTAAACTTTAATAGATTAGTTAATATTTTAATAGAATAAAAAAATTATTATTATTTTATATGTTAAATTATTTCTTTAAAATTAATAATTAGAACTTAATTTATAAGTATTAATGATTTAAGTTACAACATTATCATATTTTTTATCCTTTAAGTAATATAATAGAAACAAATTAAATTATTATTTTATTAATTTTGATTTAAAAGAAAAAATGAATTGGCAGGCTAGTCAATCCCACCTTATCTTTGTCTCGCCAAATTGGCATATCAAACAAGATAATTCAAGACCGACTAGTGGATTGAAAACTTCAACCCAATTACCAAATTTTGACTGAGAGACAAGTTGGTTTGTAGGCCTGAGTATGTTTTGTCATTTCTAGTTCAAAGATTTAAGTTATTTATCCATGACATATTATCATTGTTAACATAGTAAATAATATCAATACATTAAAACTTTTGTGTAGGTTTAGTCGTCTTTTGCTCCCTAACACACATAAGCTAAGAGTCATAACCCAAGTTGACATGTTTTTTATTTTCTCAAGTGAAAAATTGAGGTTAATTTGTATTGTTTGATACCTTTCATAACTCGTCTAAACATCTTGAGAAAGAAAATTGGAGCTCTATTTGGGTTTTATCCTTGTTCTTCTTCATATACTTATATATCATCATTTGGATCTTGTTGAATGTAATATCCCTACTCATGAAACATATAATTTTCATGAGTTTCAACGTCCACAAATTATACTTTTTCACTTCTTCTACGAATCTAACAAAAAAACACTTGTATTTGTTATTAAGGATGACAATGGAACAAGGTAGGGACATGTTTCGTTATCCCATATCCATCCTCAAAGAAAAAGTTCATCTCTATCCTTATACCAAGTACAACGGATATGAAATTTTCGTATCATCCTCATCCCACCGGATAACCCTTTACCCGTGCACCCATACTTGTTTTCTTAGGGTTTTAGTATCTATAAATTAATTTTTATAAAATTATAAAAAATTCTTACAAAGAAAACATAATATTATCAAATATTCAAGATCAAAAGAAATATTCTCGTTTCTTCAATAATAAATATTTATGAAAAAATTATAATGATATATATTTCAAATTAGAGTATCAAATAAAGTTTTTTGAGAATCAAAATACTTATTAAATTTTCAAACATTAATAAAATAAAGTTGATAAAATTTAAAAATATTTTTAAAATATTACAAAAAGAAAACAAATATTCGAATTATTACAAATATTTTAAATGTCTCTTTACTCTAATTCTTTAAAGTTTAATGAAATCTCTTTTTTATACACTAATTAATAAAAAATTATAATACACCACTTATTGAAATCACACTAATAATAATTTAAGTTTAATGTATATCTTTCATTTTTTGAACCTCAATATTGGATGGTGATAAAAAAAATATTCATGACAATGACATTAAATTACTATGTTTTTGTAAGTAAATTTTTTTTATACTATGATAAAATTAATAAGTTAGAAAATAAAAAGAATTATATAAAAAATATCAAAATAGTATTCTAAATAAAAATAAGCAACAAATAAAAACGTCAAAATGAAGTACAAATAATCAAATGTGTGTTAGAAATAATTTGATACACCATTGAATGAAATCTAAAAAAAAACATATACATAATTAAAGGTATGATAAAATGAAAATACCTTAGATATTTAAGAAAACTTTTCAAATATGAAACTAATCAAAATGTGGAAAGATAATGAAAATTGTTTTAGCAAAAAAAGAGTTATTCAAATTAAACATAACATAAAAAAGATAAAGAAGATAAATTTTTATATTATCTAAATGAAGGATTTTTCTATTAAACACTTAAACTTAAAGTTAAACATTCTAACGCTAAAAATTTAAACAATAAATAAAATTATAAAAAAGGAATAGAAATATTTAAATATGAGACAAAAAAATATTAAATTTACACACATCATTAATTTACATACATTTTTTAACATAATTGTATAAATGTTATAATAAGATAGAAAAAATATATTAGGAATGTGAATTATTTCATGATAAACTTAATAATTAGAAAAAGAAAAAAAAAGTGTAGCTAAAAAAAATCATAAAATTAGAGAGTAAAAATTATATTATATATATATATATATATATATATATATATATATATATATATATATATATATATATATATATATATAATAGGGGTTTGCTACCGCGCGTACGCCTGTTTTTCAGTTGGTACATTTTAGCAATGTGTACCGGATTTTAGTAGACAAAAATACCCTTATATATCATGGATTCTAAGTTTTAAGGTTAAGGGTATTTTAATAATTTTCATTCTCAAAACTTAAAAAAAAAAAAAAAAAGAACCCCCTAAACCCTTACTCACCTCTCTCATTCCTCTCAATCCTTTCTCTTTCATCTCTCTCACTCCAACCTTTTCTCTGTCATCCCTACTGTATCCCAATTGAAAAAATCAGAAATGTAAAGAGTTGAGTCATTAACATATTCACCTACCTTCAGGCAAAGGTTCATTCAAGATCTCTTCAATTTCACCATCTTCACTAACCTCTCTAATTTTATCCGCATAGGTTGAATCATCATCTCTATAAAAACCCTTCAGGCCAGTTACCAATTCTTTTGGATGTCATTATGCTTGTGAAAATTAGATAAAATTATATACGACAAAAATTATAAAATGAAAACTCATTATAAAGTCATTTTTTGTAAGAAATTGTTTAACAACGAGTGTTTCTGATTTTTTTCCAGGCCAATTACCAATTCCTTTGATGTCATTATGCTTGTGAAAATTAGATAAAATTAGATAAGACAAAAATTATAAAATAAAAACTTGTTATAAAATCATTTTTTGTAAGAAATTGTTTAACAGCAAGTATTTTTGATTTTTTCCAAGTCAATTACCAATTCCTTTATGCTTGTGAAAATTGGATAAAATTAGATAAGACAAAAATTATAAGATGAAAACGTAAGATTGTTTAACTGCAAATGTTTCTGATTTTTTCAATTGGGGCTACAGTAGGGATGACAGAGAAAATATTAGAGTAAGAAAGAGGAAAAAGAAAGGGTTGAGAGGAATGAGAGAGGTGAGTAAGGGTTTGGGGGTTTCATTTTTTTTTTAGTTTTGAGAATGAAAATTATTAAAATACCCTTAACCTTAAAACTTAGAATCCATAATATATTGGAATATTTTTGTCTACTAAAATCCGATACACATTACTAAAATGTACCAACTGAAAAACAAGCATACGCGATATATATATATATATATATATATATATATATATATATATATATATATATATATATATATATATATATATATATATATATATTTACTCATCCCTATACCCAATTTAAAACATCGAATAATACCCATATTTATATTTATAATATATTCTCCATCAAAACAGAACATATTAAACAATATTCACGAAGGCAAATTTATTTTCCAGCTCTATTTTGTGATTTCAACTTATCGTGGTTAAGAAATGTAAATATCACAATATTAAACATCCCATGAATAACACTATTATTTTTTTATCTCTATTATGTGATTTCAATTTATCCTTATTAAGATATGTAAATGTTAAAATGTTAAACATTCGTGAATAACACAATTTGTTTACTTTCCACTCTACCTCACCATAAGAGTCTTAAAATTTTAAATACACCATAAACACTTGTTTATCAAATAGATTATAGTATTTACATTCTCGTAAAGAAATTTAAGTAAATTAATTCTTAATAACATACATCTTACTCATTCATACAAATTTGATATATCATCTATGAAAAATTATTTAGTTAAAATGTACTTGCATCCTTTTCTTAAAAATTTATTTATTTTATTAATTATTTAAATCTTAATTTATTAGAGGACATGAATTAATAGTAATTTTTAATTTACGTGTTTAATATATAATTATGATGAATATCTAAAAAAACATCAAAATCAAATTATAAACTTATAAACAATTACAAAACTTATAAAGCACTTGACATTTTTATTGAAATTCATGGAAAAAAAAATCTTAAGAATCCTTATAGTTAAATATTCATATCTATTAAAATAAAATTAATTTATAATATATGTAAAAAATATTAGTATAATTTGAACACTTTATTTAAAGTGTGATCCACTATTTGTTAGGTTTAAATTTATTCACAAATAAATATAAAGTATTGTATTATAAACATTAATCTTTCGTAAGAAAGAAATAAAAAATGTAAATATCTCTCCTCATTACATATGAATGCTTTATAAAATTTTGTTGGTTGTGTTGTGATCTTTAAAACGTGATGATTCTATTTGAAATGTTTAATTGGAGATTCTCTTGGTGTCCCGTGTGAATGAGACTGAAATGAAACGGGATTTCCATTTACTTAGACAACTTCTGACGCTCACCGTGTTTACTGGACTGTGGTGGAGATTCCAATTTCAACAAAATTGGGAAAAAAACACCTTACATTATACTCTTGTATTTTGTGCCTTTCTGTTTGTTCAACTCAAAAATTATTAAAATCATCGAATGGAACAATCAATTAACAAAGTTTTCACACGTGCGGTCTGAATAAGTGGTCAAAGGAATGAAACCATTTTCTTTGACCCAACAAGAGGCGTGGTTAGGAATTATGTTTTTGTGTAATTTACTTTCAATTCTAACAGTGTGTCTCCTGATGCACTCTCCTAACTACTGGACATTTAAAATAGACACTCAAGTTAAATATTTTATTTTTTTAACGGAAACACTCTTAAACAGATTTAAGAGTTAAATATGTTTCTAAAAAAACATATTTAAATTATTCAAAACACTCTTAAACAAATTAATTTTTTAAAGTTAAATATGTTTCTAAAAAAACACTCTTAAACAGGTTTAAATTATTCAAAAATTTTCATTTACCTTGAAACTAGACATATATTTATAAAACAAAATAAGACAAAACAATTAAACTTGATAATTGTTCATTAATAATTGTTACTGACTCTATTAATTACTCATTAATGATTGTTGTTACCATTTTAATGACTATCCTTTGTGACTCTAATATATGTCTCTCTTGCTTAGTTCTTTTATGACTTCGTTCATTGGCCATTCAGTCCTATATGGTACATTAGACAGAGCAGTCTCATATGGTACACTGGGCCAAGCGGTCTATGCAGTAAAGTAGCAATATCATATTTCTAACTAGGAAAAAATAAATTATTAAAGTTTATTTTATTTTTCTAAATTTTATTTTTCTTTTTACTAAAGTATGAGAATTTATTATACTCCCACATCATGTTAAATAAATAAGATAACAAGATGATAAGGTAGTTTATTTCTATCATATTTACGTACATACGTTTATAATAAAAGAGTATAATTATACTCATGGACTTTCTTTTAATATTACACTATATTTGTAATACATTTGTTGTTGGACTCAAATAGTTTGTTTGCTTTTTGCTTTTTATTTTCTTTTTGGTTCTAAAAACATTGTTTTGTATCGAGTGTTTCATCTTATACCTTCAACATCTCATTTACATCTCCAAAAATTTCATTTTTAATCTTTTAACATTCTGCACTTCCAAATTTTTTAAAAATTTTATTTTTAATTTTAATAAATATCTTTTTATTTTCATCCCTTTCCTATTAAAGACACTTTAATAAATATCGTTTTATTTTATTATCTTTCTTATTAGAGACATTTTGCACCACCTTAATAATAATATAATTTAATTTAAAATTTAAGAATTATTTAACATAATTTTACGTTTTAATAATTATTAAAATATAATTTATATTATAATAAGACTAATATTAAAAAAATAAAAATAAAAATAATAAATTATATTATAAAATTTGATTTAATATATTCACATGTATTAAATTATATTAAAATATTAAAATAAGTTAAATAATTATTAAATTTTAAATAAAAACAAAATTTTTTAAAAATTTGTTTGTCATATATCAAAATCAGTTTTGTTTTTATTTAAAATTTAATCAATATTTAATTTAATTAAAAATTATAATATTATTTTATATTTTTATAATTTAAAAATTAATAAAATATGATTTATATTTTTATAATAGTTTTATTAAAAAATAAAAATAAGAGTAACCATGAAAATAAAAATAATATTAAACATCACATTTAATATATTTAAATATATTAAATTATATCAAAATGTTAAATTAAATTAAATAATTATTAAAATTTAAATAAAAAATAAAATTTTAAAAACATGTTAGTCGGATATAGAGATTTGATAAATTTATGATAAGGATATGGATGATAAATAAAATTTTCTAAAATTTTAATTTTTATTTAAATTTTAATAATTATTTAATTTAATATTTTAATATAATTTAATATATTTAAATATACTAAATGTGATTTTTAATATTATTTTTATTCTCATTATTATTACTCTTATTTTAGTTATTATTATTTTTATTTGTTAATAAAATTATTATAAAAATATAAATTATATTTTAATAATTATTAAAATATAAAATATAATAAATAATGCTATAATTTTTAATTAAATTAAATATTTATTAAATTTTAAATAAAAAACAAAACTGATTTTGATATCGATAAACAAGTTTTTGAAATTTTTTGTTTTTATTTAAAATTTAATAATTATTTAATTTATTTCAATATTTAAATATAATTTAATATATTTGAATATATTAAATCAAATTTTATATTATTATTATTATTTTATTTATTTTAATTTTTTATTTTTATTTTTTTATATAGCTATTATTATAATATAAATCATATTTTAATAATTATTAAAATATAAAATTATATTAAATAATATTTAAATTTTAAATTAAATTAGAATTATTATTATTAAGGTGGTGGTGTAGAGTGTATTTAATAACAAAGAGAAAAAAATAAAAAAATATTTATTAAAATGTCTTTAATAAGTAAGAGAAGAAAATAAAATCATATTTATTAAAGTTAAAAATAAAATTTTTGAAAAAATTGGAGGTACAAATGTTAAAAGGGTATAAATAGAATTTTTGAAAATTAATATGAGATATTAAAGGTGTAGGATGAAACACTCTTTTATATTTTGTAATGGACTTATTCACCTTTGCCTTGTGGGCCTCTTACTCATCCTAACATCACACTGGACACGGACAAATTAAATTAAGAATATAAAATACGTTGAATTATGTAATTTCAATTTAATGGGAAATAATATTACAAATAAATTCATAAAAACAATATGATAAAATGATATCTTATGAATGAATTGATTTTTTATGATAAATTATAAGAAGTATTAAAATTTCTATTATCAGGTAAAATTTATTTAAATTCGTAAAGTTTTCTCTTTTACACATACTATCGTGAAATTTTAAATATATGATTTATTCGTGAGTGTTAAAGAAATGGTGTGTATAAGCTTTTTTCCTGTTTTTCCCAATGCACAAATCAATGTATATATGACTTTGGTCATCTAAACTTTTTCAAACTAATTAAACCGAAAAGTTGTAAAGTATTTTCTTACGACCTAACTACTTTTCATCTAGTAAATATGATGTCCACGTTGTAATAAATGGCATGCATATGCTGCTGTTAAAATTGAGGATACATGCCTTGCATCTAATCTTTTGAAGATTATTCACTAATATGAATGAGATATTAGTTCAATTTATTAAAAAAAAATAACATCTTTAAGAGGATGGATTTATAAATATTTTTATTGCTTAATTTTTTTCATACTTAAATTTTTAATCCAGCAAATGTGCATAAGTTAATCATTTGTTTTTAAGAATATCTTTGAGTTGGTGGCTTACTGTTAATACTTTGTTCACTTGAATGGATTTGAAAGAGAGTAATTGAGAGTGACTGAATGAATTTGGAAGAGAGTGATTGAATGGATTTGGAAGAGAGTGATTGAATGGATTTGAAGGTAAATTTTTTGTTGTTTATTTTAGTGGATTTAGAGGTAAATGAGAGTGGATTTGGAAGTAAATTTTTTTAATTTGTCACATCAATTAAATCCTACACTAATTCTCACAAACTTTACTTCCAAATCCACTCTCACTTACCTCCAAAATCACTCAAATAAATAACAAAAAATTTACCTTCAAATTCATTCAATCACTCCCCCTCAAATCCATTCAAGTGAACAAAACCTAAAAGAATATATCATGGAAAGAAAGTTGATATCGAACAAGTAAATATTTTTTTTCTTTTTTGTTGAGACGAGTTAATGGAGTAAGTTTTATATTCATTAAGAACATAGTTTGTTTTTTAGAATTTTACCTTCTTCAAATAGATTGAGGATAAGGTGGGACATTATTAGAGAATATTATATTCTTAAAAGTTGATTTTAAGTTTATTTCAATTTTATAAAATCAATTTTTAATATGAGATTTGTAGTAAGTTATATTTTGTAAATTTGTCTAATATTTACTCGATGTAGAATCTTCAACACATCCTCTTACTCTTAAGTATATACATTTCAAATGTGGAACTAAACATTAAATAGCAGTTCAATAGTCGATGACATGATAGATCAAATAATAACAAATATCATTATGATAGACTTTAGGTAACTCTAATTTCTTCTTAAGGAATGAACTTTAAGTATAATTCAATCGTACAAATCATTTTTTTAAGATTGATGAGACTTAAAGTGCATTTCCCAATATGATATCAAATATATCTAAAACTTATCATAACATGATTTATTGTTTGTTGGACCTCTTGTATCACATGTTATTGAAATATTTATTAATATTTCCTTTATGCTCAACATGTATATAGCTCAAAAGAATGTATTGAAAGTTTTACATTAATTAGACATAAAATGAATATACAATAGCTATAATGATTTTGAAATAGTAAGTTAAGTTTAAAGTTTACTTTTAAAAAATATATATTAAATTTTTAATTTTAAAATATCAAGACTGAAATAATACGTGTAAATACTTTAAGATGGAAAATGAATAAAAAACAAGATAAAAATTTGTAACTAAAATTTAATAACAAGAACAAGAAATAAAAACTCGAGTAAATAGAATCCAAGTTCTATTCGATGAATGTTCAAAAACTCTCTGCCTACAACTTAGGAAAGGAAACATGGGCCTTACAATTACATGGACTCATAGAACAATGATGTTGGGCCATGATACTGGGCTTCTCACCATGGCTTTAGATACAACAAAATTCACACACTGAATGAAATTAAACCCTCTCCCGTGTTGAACGCAAGGTAAAAAGAAAAATTAAAAGAACATACTAAGTGGTTGAATAAAATATTCTTAAATTTTAATAAATTTAAATTTCTATTTGTTATGACTTTTTTTATTTTTATGATATCAATCATATAATTTTTAAAAGGGAAAACAATCTCAATTGAAGCATGTTATTATTAAATTGATTTTTTCCTCAATTAGCATGAAGAACGTAGTTTAAAGAATGAATTTCATTTTTAAATGTTAATGAGAAAATTAAATGAAGTTAACCAAATCACACGAATAAACAAGCCTAAGAACATAGATAATTAGTTGTCTTCCTTCGTCTGTGAATTTGACAGGGTTCGTATTTCTCAACAACTTTGTCTCCCCCAGACACTATGAGTACATGTTTATTTTAGGATATTGATAACACATGGATTACATAATTATTTTTAATTGAGAATCGTATGAGAATATATTAAAAGTTATAGAAAGAAGCGTTTTTTTTACGTATTTTAATTAGCAAACATTTAATTTTTTATCAGCATTTCAACGTTATTGATTAAATGTTTTATTTTATTACTGCGATACTAATATCGCTGCAATCTGGACATGAAATGACAAATGAACATGTAATTTCAGTTTTTTTTTGTCAAACATCGATCCTAACCATTGGTCAAAATCTCCTATTTTTGTCTCTGTTACGTCTATGTGGTGCCAGAAAAGCGTAGGGCAGTGGGAACAGCCCAAAGAACTTAAATTGGGGGACCTGTCCTACATACAGATGCATTATAGGGATAACAAAAGATCACGTGCCGTGGATATCAGTTAAAATAATCTTACGATAACTTACTTTTTAATATTTTAATAAAAAAATATATTAGATAATGGAACACTTTCATGATCGTCATCAATGTAATTACCAGTAAACGTCAGCGTTTTTTAAAATAAGAGTGATTTATATAAATATAAATAAGTAAAATAATAAAAATAATTATATTTGACAACATATTTTTTACAACATTTTAAAACTATCTACGTGTCATTCTTTTATTGGTTTATGTTGATATTTATGATTTACGTGTCATTTTTTTATTAGTCTATATTGATATTTATGATTAATATTATTGGTTGTGAAGTAATTTTAGACCAAAACGACACATAAATGATATTAAAATGTTGTCAAAGTATCATTATCCAAATAATAATAACCAAACTAATGGTTAAAGAAAAATTAAATGATAAATATTTAATTAAAAAATATTAAAACTTTAAATATAACAAAAAAATATGTTAAGAATCTAAAAATAACTAAATGTTAAAATTATCTAAAACTTAATAAAAATCCCTTCTTATTATCTTTCAGATATTTACTAAATAAATTAACTGAATGTTTTCTGTGATTAGTTAGCATATTAGCTAATATCATTTAAAAATAATTCTTTTACACATACAATAGGGGCATAGCATCACTCGAGCCGGGTGCTCTCAAACTTTTCAAGTATTATAATAAAAAATTATGAAAAATAAACAGGTAGATTTTTTTTTATATAAAATATATGTTTAACATTCATAAATAGTAAAATGTAAAATTGAATATAATAAAAAATAAAATTATTAAGATATATTTTTTCTATTTTCTTTTTCTTCTCCTTTTAAGTTGGCTTTTATGTTTGTCTTTCACACTCACATACGTTATTTTTTTATTACGAGGAAAAAAAGAAATTTAAATATACACTTATTATTTTACTTTCATTTCTTATATCATATTCTTAAAAAAAAAATAATAATTTTTCTTTGTTTTCCTTGACAGTGAAATATTATTTTTATAATATAGCGTTTTTTTTTCATCTCATAAGTTTATTATATAATAACGTTTGAATGAATATAGTAGGAAAATTTAATTATTAAGTATTTTTCTATTTTATTTTTTATAATTTATTTTTTAAAACTTTAACCTTTTAAAATAAAATAACTAAATTTATTTTTTTTAAATGATAAAAGAAACGTTATAAGTGAATATTAAAACAAAAGAACCTCAATTTCTTCATCTATGAAATAAGATATTAATGATTCAATTATTTAATTAGAGAATATTTAATAATAATATGTGGAGTTTCATATAAATTTTTTATAGAACGTAATACAAAAAAATATCTTTAAGTATGGAATCTAATTAATCAAAGTGATGAATTAGAAAAAAATATTTAAAATATATTATATACAATTTAAATATATAAATTTTAAATATATTATTTTAATACCTTTAAAATTATTGATCAAGTTCTTACAAATAAAAATGTAATCTTAAAATGCTATCTAAATATAATTATATAATAATATATAAGTATAATAAAATCAGTCTTTTGAAAAAGTAATTTTAAATAAGTTACACTGCAAAATATAAATTTAAATAAAATTATTTTTTCAAATCAATTTTAATTTCATAATATGGACCAAAAAATGCAAATTTTATGGAATTAAATTATAAAAAAATTATTTGTTAATGATTTTTTTATCAATAATTTTACTTTAATTATTTCATTATAAAAAGTACATAAATAAAATTTAGTGATGAATAAATTATTATAATATTTATTTCTCAAATAAATGAGTAATTAAAATGTTTATACTTGTCATATAATAAATATCCTTGTTTTATGTAGGATCTATCATGGATTTACGTGGAGGTATTTACTTTTGAGTTTTTTTTGTTGTAGTCCAAATACAAACATCAACGTCAGCAACATTTTTTTAGTTTTTCACATTTCTTTTTACTTTAAATATTATCTTTATATAATATTCTTCAATGAAAAAAGTATTCTTTAATGTAACGGAAAAAACAAGAAATAATATTTGTATTTTATTTAATAGGATTTGAAAATGAAAAATACATTACTAAAATAAATAAATAAAAAAAAATCACATTTTAAAGTATACTATGAAATATACATAGCTATGATAATTACGTCCAGACTATAAGTTAGTGGTAAAATTTAATATTTTTTTAAGACTACCTAACATTATATAATTGGTATTTTAATGTGATACACATTACTCATGAAAATAAAGACATACTAAATGAATGTAGTAGTTTAGTGGCAATTATTAACATAATAAGTTTATTAGTACTATTTAAGTGAGTATTTATAACTACCAACAAGTTTTTGATAAAAAAGTATATAATGAATGGTTATTTGTGAGGGTAATATATATCTGAATTAAAAAGATTCAGTTGCCATTTTTAGTACTTGATAAAGTAATTAAAAGATAAAAATATATGAGCCAATATTTGAGAAAAACATTATATTTGATCCTTGAATGTATGAGATGCAGAAGAAAGAGAGAAGAAGAGATGTGAGAAACATTATAATAACTACTGTGGTGTCTGCAATAATAAATGAAGTCAAAGAAGGTAATGAGATGGAACAATACTAAAAAGACAGATCTTGTGGGCAACCACACAACACAAATAATCAATCACTCCAGCTACTACTTCGACTTCTCATAATACATGTACTTTTCCCACCATAAAAACCAACTTTTTTTTAACCTTAATATAAATTTAAATCTTATATTAAGTAAAAATAAAAAAACTTGAACATCAAATAACATAAAAAATTTATAAAATTATTATTTTAAGATTTTAGATTAAAAATGATTTTATTATGTTTTATAATTTAGTTCTTATTTTATTCATATTATATTTTTTTCAGTGTAGTTAATTAAAATGTCTAAATGCAGAACTTTTGAATGATCACCGGCCATTTTTTTATCTAAGAAAAAATGTGAGATGTTTGACATGATATTTCCAAATGCAAACTGTCAAATAAGAATCTTTTAAGAATATTTAGAGGGAGAGCTTGGGCAAATATTCAAAACAAACAACTGCGAGAAAATGCAGAAAATAACACAATTTTCATTCATCTTGTTTTCTGACACACCTTTTTCCTAATACACTCACCATTAATCAAAATTATAAAAAATCATAATATTTTATCATTTCTTTTTATTCACAGCTTTTCACTGAATATGTATTTTAAAAATGTTAAATTTAGGTATAAGGAGATACCAACAACATATATGGAGTGAATTTAATTGTTTTTATCTGATTTCTGGTTGCATAAATGCAGAACGTAAAAATAACTAAAATTGTATATTTTAAGAGTTAGATAATTAAATCATCAATTTAAAAATAAGCAATAAAATTTAGAAAAAATAAAAGAAAAATATTTTTCCCTCAAAAATTGATTGAAATTATTCACGTCGTAGGGCACTGTGCATGTCGTAGCAATCCCTATCCTGTATGAGTTTTGATAGATTTTTGGGTAAAGTTGTTTGTCGTTTTGGGAGAGATTCATCTTTCTTTAACCATTCATCTTTTTCCTTCGTTTCTCAATTTCAGTACTTTCAAATAATTTGAACTTGAAAGCCGCATTGAAGGGCTTTATCTTGTGTTCTATCGTGTTGGATTTATCTTGCACATAGTACCACACAAAAATTGATGTATAGATTTTGTCCCATGCTTATGGTGTCTCCGTTGTCCACAGCTTCTCTGGTTTCAATTCTCCAATCATACACCAATAATCACTACCAATTCAAGTTATATCTACTATTTTCTTTCCATGCACAATTAATGCTTTATTTTTTTTATAATTAATCTCCATTTTTTATTGATATCTTTAAATATTTATTCTTCATTTAAGTTATATTAAATTAGTTTGTTAAAGATTTTCTTAGAACTCAATTTTAGATAAATAAAGTTTATTCTTTTCCTTATCGTAGCTTTATATCATAGTATTTATGTCATTTAATGTAGGAATATCGTTTCCGGGACTATAACATATGCGTTTATAAATAGTGTCTCAAGAGTTGTGTTACACATTAATCTCATTTACGCACATATGTTATTGTGTGAGTTGTCCACATTTGTGTTTTTGTGATGTGCATAATTTATTTCATCTGTTTAAAAACTAAATTATTAGTTATTTAAAATAATTATTAGTTATATATACACACACATGTAAATAGAAATCATGTGTAATATCAATTTCAATATATTTATTAATATGATTTAAGTTAATTATTTTGTGGAGGCTATTTCTTAACAAAAAGAAAAAACAATATATATTTTTAAATGATGTTGTATTTATTAGCCCACTTTTCAATATTTTTTTTTTATGTTCTTCTTAGTATTTAGACACTGTTTACAAACTTACTTACAAATATTTCAAACAGGTAAATGGTACGTTACATTCAATGATATGAATAGTACAATGTAAAACCAAGATGAGAAAAACTTACACTCTGCATAGCCAAAAAAACGGATTTAGAGGAGTCGCTTTAACCAACTACTTAAATAAAAAATTCTATCAACAAAATTTGTAAGCAAATCCAATTTAACAAATTAAAGAGCGTATTATTTCAAATCTTCATTTAGTTTAACACTAAATAATAACTTATTCCTACAAAATAAATTTTAAAACTAAGATTATTAGGTTAAAAAAAAATAAGGTAGCATAAATTAAATTTCAACTTAGGAGCTTTGTTGAAAAATAATAGCCATGTAGTCTATCAAAATAGCATATAAATCATTCCATGTTTGCATGTTTAAGGAATCATTTGATTATTTTCTTTTTCAGAAAATTAATTGAATTGAATATTTTTTTTCCAACGACCTGATTGACTGTTGCTCTTTTTTTTTGTTTTATTTCTTGTAAAGGTGTGGAATGATAAGATTATTTACCCGTCAGAAAATAAAATATTTGAATAGAAAATGTCACCTTTTTTTTTATCATTTATTTATTTATCTTGTGTCAATGAGATCCTCTACCAGCCATTTGAATTTTTGATAATTTTTTCATTCACAAACTACTTAATAATATCTTTTCTGGGACCACATGAATGTTCAGTTAGACCTAACCAAAGAACCTCATCCTTAGTACAACCGTGAGCCTCTTCCCACCATCGTGGTTCTGGATTCAGAATGAAAAAACATTTTATTTATAAGGGGACCCTCGTCTCTCTCGCTCTCTGGTCCAGAAAAAAGTAGTTTAATATAATAAGTCTTAATGGAAATTTGAAGGAGATATAATACAATGCACGAATTTTTCACACATAGCACACATTCACTTTATTTGTGCCAAAATAGCATACTGTTGTGTAGTGTTACTCTCGAAAAAGTATGCCAATGTAAAGTTTCTTGCATGAGTCTTCAGAGAAATTGTGGCACGACAGATTCTTATGGTTGCTAGCAAGGCATCCCTAGCAAAGGTTTATGTGAATCTCCAACGAGACAAATAACTGGTCAATCTTACTAAATAAATTACTACACTTTATTGTAGGAGGTGAAATATGACAACTCGACGCATAAAAATACTAATATTTAATTGAGTATCACGTGGTAAACCTTCGCCTAGCTCTTTCTGCAAGGTGAAACTAAAATTCAATGGCTACAATTCTCTTGGGATTATATCAGGGCCAGCTACCATGTTTCAAGCAGTGTGGTCCGTTTCCTGAATGATTGAACGTTTACGCTAAAGATAATATACATATAAATTGATCACAAGACTTATCTTTTTTAGTTATCCCCAACCTACCTCTTACGTTATTTAAACGGGGAAATTCTTCTATCCTTTTTGTCTTCTGGGAAAATGAAAAAGCTAAAGCTAAAACACGTATTATGATTCACTCCGATTTTCTCGAAACATGTTAACTTCTTCAAATAAGCTAATCCAAAACCTGATTGATAGACTCACAGTCACAGCTCAGGCTCACAATTCATACTGAGGCAATTCTCTCAGGATTCACCACTGTTTCAATACCCCAACCAGTTTGCATCGTTGTGTCCCTTTCACACTCCCTATTATTGATCCCCTCAATGAACAGGGTAATCCCTTGAACCCTCCCCAGCGTACGCCAGCACAACGACGGCTGTAACAAAGATTAAAAGCAGTACTGCATGATGAGGACAATGACTTTATAAGAAAATACCCCCACCAATCCTACTGTACAAAAACCTTTAAAAAACCCAGACACTAACAGAAAGTAAACGAATAAGCTATCACAAACCAAGGGAACCATAATTAAACACTAAATAGAATTTCAGATGCTAAGAAGATCGGCTGGTGGAGATTGAGAAGGATTCTGATGATCTTTAGAGGCTGTGGATGGAGATTCTAAAGCATTGGATGATGTCAGAGAGGATTCTGTTAAGTCCTCCTGTTTAGAACCAGGTGGCTTTGGAAGCTCTGTTAGCATTTGGACTACTTCACGCATAGTTGGTCTCTCTACAGCCTGTTCTTCAACACATAACATGGCTACATAGAAAACATGCATCACTTCGTGGAGGGGAACCGAGGAAAGCCTAGGATCAAGAACTTTAAGAACTTCTTCCTTGCTAGAGTCCGTCATTTTCCTTGTCCATTGCACAATGTCTACACCGTCACCAAATTCCCCAACAGGTTTCCTGCCAGTTACAAGTTCTAAAAGAACCACGCCAAAACTGTACACGTCGCTTTTCTCATCAACTTTCAATGTGTAGGCATACTCTGCAATCAAACATCAATAAGGAATCATGAACTGAAATGAAGCAGGCTAATTAATAAACTATAAGTACCAACCAAACATGAAACAGGTATCATAAGCAAAATAAAGCAGGCCACATTGATTAGAAACCAAGTAAAAGAAAGGCAGTACGTGAAAATTTGTATATAGTTCTATAAATCTGGTATTTTGCCCATAACCATCAGTTTTCTGTTGCGAATGATTCCAACCTATGACTACAGTGTTATCTACTTCATAGGTGTGGAGAGCGGGCTATGGAAAACAATCAAATTCAAACCAAGCAGAGCTACCTACCATTTACTTTCAGCACTTTGGCTTATAAATAAATAGACTAAATAAATAAGCACACCAATCAAGTGATCATTTAGGTATGATAGAAAATCAAAGTGAAGAAAAACCACGCGGCAATGTTAATTAATTTAGGCGCATCACCTGAATATCAACAGTCAACACCTAAACATGATGATAGTCAGTGAGTCAAATTCTCAACAATAATTGAAAGTACAAACAGTAATGATCGGGCGGGAAAACATGTTGCCACATTTATGTAGTAATGCATTAATTATGACAAAATTGAACAGTACCCGGAGCTATGTATCCATATGAACCAGCAATAGCAGACATGCATTCAGATGTTCCAGAATCTTGCAGGAACTTGGCTAGCCCAAAATCAGCAACATGGGCTTCATGATTAGAATCAAGAAGGATGTTGTTTGACTTCACATCACGGTGAACAATGAGCGGAGAACAATCATGGTGCAGATAGCAAAGCCCTTTGGCAGCTTCCACGGCAATTTTATACCTTATGTCCCAATACAAATGACCTCCCTTCTTTCCATGAAGAACCTCACCCAAGCTTCCATTGGGCATGTACTCATAGACCAAAAGGTTAGTCTCGTGATTTGAACAGAAACCCAGCAGTCTAACAATGTGCCTGTGTCGGATTCGACCAAGTGTCTGAATCTCCGCATTGAACCCGTGGTCGTGGGAAGAGCCTCTACTCATAGCGGGAAGCCTTTTCACGGCAACATGATCCCCGTTAGGCATAGCCCCTTTGTAGACAATGCCTGCACCTCCTTTGCCTATAATATTATCCTCCTTCAAGCAATGCAAAACATCATCAACAGTGAAGTCCAAACGTTGGAATGCAGTCAACTTCCATGTACGAGCCTCACTGGCCTTCTTCAGTGATCGAGCCTTAAATATTGCCGCCACAGCAAAAGCAATGGAACATAAAAGCAAACCGACAACAAGTAGAAGCTTCAAGGAAGACGAGAGTCCTTTGGCATGAGGTTGATGTGCACCATTGGCAACCCCATCCTTGCAAGCACCTAAATAGGGACCACAGAGGTCAGGGTTTCCCAGGAAAGACGTGTAGTTGAAGTAGCTGAACTGACCGGTACCAGGCACCAAACCAGACAGATTGTTGTACGAAAAATCAACAGAAGTTAAGCTTTGCATCGAGGATATTGAAGAGGGAATGCTACCCACTAAATGATTACTTGAGAGATTAAGGTAATTCAAGATCCTCATTCCAGTAATCTCATTTGGGATCTCTCCGGAAAGCTCATTGCGGCTAAGGTCCAGAAAAGTCAACAACTTACACTGACTGATCTCAGGTGAAATAGGACCCGAGAACTTGTTGCCACTAAAATCAATCTTTGAGAGCTGTTGCAACTTCCCAATCTGAGGAGGTATCCGACCAGAAAACATGTTACCGTCAAGAAGGAGCTTCTGCACGCCGGAGAAGTTGCCAATAGAAGGAGGCAAAGACCCAGAAAGCTGATTGTTGGAGAGAGTTATCTGACCAAGATTAACAGCTACAGAGCCCGCCTCCGGAAACTCTCCGGATAGATAATTATCCTGAAGCTCAACCTGGGTCAGTTTGGGAAGTCCAAAAAGCCCTTTCGGAATGGACCCATTTAGAAAGTTCTCTCCCATTCGAATCCGAAGAAGGGATTCACAACTCCCAAGCGATTCCGGTATTGGACCGAACAAGAAATTCTCGAGAGTTATCAAAGTCCGAAGGGTGTTCCCAGAACAGAGATAAGGAGGCAAAGTCCCGGTTAATTTGTTAGAAGAAAGATCAACAACGTTCAGTCTCCCGTTCTTGCCTAAACCGTCAGGAATGCTACCTGTGAAGTTGTTTTCCCACAGTTGCACCACTTCCAGTGACGGAAGGTCCCCTATAAACTCCGGTATTGCTCCATGAAGCTTGTTCCTGAACAGGTTCAGCAGCGTAATATTCTTGAGCTCGCTGAAACTCGCCGGAATCTCGCCAGAGAGCATGTTGTTAGACAAATCCATCGATTTCAGGCTCTTCAGGTTCCCCAGCTCCGGCGCCAGAGGCCCTGTTAGCGCATTCACCTGAAGGAACAGCGTGTCCAGCTTCTGCAGCTTACCCAGCGCCGGTGTAATCTCGCCAGACAAACCACAGTACGCGGCGTCCAGCCTCACCAACTCTGACAAGTTCCCGATCTCCGGCGGAATGCTGTCCACGTAGGTGTTGTAGTAGCCGAGGTAGAGCTCCCGAAGGCTGGTCAGGTTCCCGATCTCCGGCGGTATTTTCCCGCCGAGCTCGTTGCCGGAGACAGCAAGGTACTCGAGGAGCGGCCACTGTCCGTACTCCGGAGGGATCCGGCCGGAGAAGAAGTTCCCGCCGAGATGCAAGTGGCGGAGGTTAAGCATCTGCGCGACGGCCAGAGGGAGTGCGCCGGTCATGTTGTTGTTGTAGAGGTCGAGGACCTCGAGGGTCTGGAGGCGCGAGAGCTCCGAGGGAAAAGTTTGGTTAAAGCCATTGTTGGAGAGGTTGAGGAGGCGGAGGGCAGAGAGGGAGGAGAGAGCCGGAGGGATGGGGCCGGAGAACTTATTTTCGGCGAGCGAGAGATTGGAGAGGAATGGGAGGTGAGCTATGTCGGCGGAGAGAGTCCCGGAGAGGTGGAGTCCGGTGAGGTTGAGAGCGACGACGTGGCGGTGCGAATCGCATGTGACGCCGAGCCAGGAACAGTAAGAGGTGGAGGCATTCCAGGAAGAGAGAACTGGTGGAGTGGCATCGGTGATGGCTGAACGAATAGAGCGAAGGGCATTGTACTCTGAGAATGGCAGCGAAAGGGTTTGATGAAGATGGAAAAACAGAAATAGAAAGAGAACACGCATTGGGGTATGGAAGAGAAGAGAAGAGAAGCGAAAAAGTGTAGAAGCTAGAAAGAGAAAGAGTGATATCCCCAAACTCAAACTCTTATCTTAAAGGAGAGGGAATTTTCTCAACATATGAATTCTGATTCAACTCTTTTTACCTTTTTCAAAATATAATTAACGGAGCTGCTGCTGCTGCTGCTGGTGGATCCACCTCCTCACCAACTCTATTCTTTTAATCAACCCATTATTCTAACCTTAACTTCTCATCTACTGTTCTTATACACTTGCAAGTATGGTCGCAAACTCACCAAAATACTTAGCTATGTGAATCAATACTAATGGGTGCCAGAGATTCCGGTTCTATTATTTTATCGTAAAATATTATTCTTATCTTCATCTCATGTTACTTATACTTATGTATTTAATTAATACAAGAATTTTCTCTTAATATCGTAACAAATTAGGACAACGTTTACTAGAATGAGTTCATTTATCAATCTTAAGATTGTATACATAGTTTCACAGTAAGCATGAAAATAAGGTAAAAAAAATTAACTTCGTATATAAAAGCAATTAATTTTGATAATGATGGTGGTGGTAAATAAAAATTAAGTTGATTTTGAACTCATGAGAATCGTAGATATTAGTTTAGAAATTAGTTTTATATTTGTGCAATATGTTTTTGGAGTATATATATGTGTGTGTGTGTAGATATGTAAATATATATGTATGTATGGATTTTGATTGGTAAGGTTGGGAAGGAATGGATTTATAACAATGATGACATATTTATAGTGAGAAGAAGATACAATAAAAATTTAGTAGAATGTATAAAATTAATGTTTTTTAATTGTAGAAACTTATGGTATAACTCATTTAGGAGTTTAGGATTTATTTATAAACTATTGATTTTTTAAATTTTGATTAAGTTAAAAAAATTTAGTATTGTTTTCGTTTATTCTATATGTGTTGGAATATATGACCTTGAGTTGTTGTCAAGTTTTCATTATTGAAAATTTTGGTGGAATTATGGCAAATTAAATATTTTTAATAAATTTGATTTGAAAGTTTTGAACCGGTTACTTTTAGTTTAAATAAGCTTCTGTGCAAGTTTACATGCAAAACCAGTTGTTCTGGCTGTTTTAAATGTAGGAAGAAGATTATAATTATTAAATATTAGTTTATTTGATTTGATTTATTTTTTATGCGATGGAACACATTATTATTTCAAATTGTGGCCGAGTTTCTAACATACAAAAATTTGGTAAAATTAGGATGAATAAATTTTAGGCTAAATTATATTTTAAGTGTCTACTACAAAAAAATATGTTAATTATCTAAGGATTTATCCACTATCACATGAGAGATGATAATTACAATTTTCATTAATTCAAAATTAACTTAATAATTGAGGTCATATATTCTTTCTGATTTAAAACAATTATTTAATTTTAAAAATATTTTTATGACATATATATTAAAATATATATACTAATAAATTATAAAAAAAAATATTGACCTTATTAAATTCTTCGATCGAACAATCCATTATTTAATACTTATAAATTATTATAATAATGTCTTCTCTTATATTAATTTTTTCTAAATGTATTTCTTTGAAAAAAAACTTGTATTGAATCTATTATAAACTTGTATTGAATTGGTAGAGTCAAATCTCAAACATATTTGGTGAAGGAAGTTCTTTTATTATTGTAATTTTAAATTTTGTTATCGTTAACAATTTCAATTTTATTTTAATTTACTTTTTACTACTTAAATTAAAATTTATATAAAAATCAACATAAAAATAAATTGATAATATTTTTTGATCAATTAATGTTTTTTTTAATTTCTTACACATCACATCATTCACGAACATTTATTTCATTTATCTATTTAAATTTCTTAATCCAAATAATCTTACAATTTTGTTTGCATTTCCTCATATTCATCCACTTAAATCCAGTCATTAATATATATATATATATATATATATATATATATATATATATATATATATATTAAAATAAACAATAAAAGTATCTTTCTTACATCTCAAAAGCTGCAAAAATATTTTAAAATTGATATATCACAATAAAAGTGAGAAAAGTTAAATTAAAATGTTGTAAAATAAGTCTTAAGGTGGAAATGAAGGTATACACGAAATATAACTTTGCACGTTACTCACAGCCTTTGAAATGTAATAATGCTTGCTGATTTTTGGATAAAAGGCAAGCATCATGTAAAACTTTTTGCAAGAATATACAGGTTACCCACACCGAAGAATTATATAAATTTTGTAATCGATCAGAGTTTTGATTATTGGGTTAAATATGTTTTTAGTCCCTAAACTATTGGTCGTTTCTGGTTTTCGTCCCTCTTTTAAAGTAAGGTACAATTTGGTCCTCATTTTTTTCGAAACATTCATTTTAGTCCTCGGAATTTTGGTTTTAGTTCTCATTTTGTTGCTAAATTGAGGACCAAATTTTTAAACGGTGTTAGTTTTCGAAGACTAAAACGAACTTTTCCAAAAGAATGAGGATCAAATTGTACCTAACTTTAAAAAAAGGACGAAAATCAGAAATGACTAATAGTTTAAAGACTAAAAATGTATTTAACCCTTGATTATTATTAGGGTTGCAATTGCCAAAATTGAAATTAAAGAAAGTGTACTTAGATAGTTAGGCATACCCAGATCGATAATAAGAAAGAGGAGGAAGCAGATACATTCCACTTCTGTACAACAATGATTCCAAAAGGACAAGGGTAGTTTTGAATAAAAGATGTGAAATGTTGACCCACTTCACCTTTTTCTCTAATAGCTGCTCCTTTCCTTTCTTCTTGTCCTTCTCTTACCATTAGACTAATTATTAAAGAATATGAACCTCACTTCCTCTTGTCACTCTTGACCACTTGAATCATAATGGCGCATCAATGGTCACGTCACTCTTCTTCTTCATGCTCACTGCAACACTGCATCTAATCACTTTCCACGCTATAACGTTACAACAAGCAACCACAAAAACTGCAGGGACCCTTTCACGTTTCGCTCTCTCTACTTATAATTGAAAAATGACACTTAAACAACCATTTTTGACAACATTTAGACACGCGCACACGTGTCAAAATCTGAGTGGTCCATTTTCATTTAATTTTTCCAACTGGACCACTCAGATTTTGACACGTGTGCGCGTGTCTAAATGTTGTCAAAAATAGTTGTTTAAGTATCATTTTCCCTTATAATTTTCCTTATTATTCAGAATGAATTCATCACTTTTCAGATTCGACTCAAACTGCTACCATTATTTAAAACGTCTTTGATCTCATCCTTACAACCTCGATGTTGTTTAATATATATATATATATATATATATATATATATATATATATATATATATATATATATATATATATATATATTAAATCTTCGTAATCAACAAATAACTCTTATTTAATCATTAAGACTTTATTCACTTAAATGAATTAGGGAAAGAGTGATTGAGTGAATTTGAGAGGATTGAAAGATAAATTTTTATTGTTATTTATTTGAGTGAATTTGAAGATGGGATAACGTTTGTGAAAATTAATGTAGGATTTAATTGATGTCAGAGACTAAAAAATTTACTTTCAAATTCACTTAAATAAACAATAATAAAATTTAATTTAAATTCTATCAAATTCACTCAATCACTCTCTCTCAAATCCATCCATTTAAGTGAAGAAAGAGTAAGTATAATCTTGCCGTATTGTCATAATATATACTAGATTTTTAAATAATTAACTAATAGCCAAACACAATACAATTGTAATAAGTCTTAGCTAAAACCAGCTAAGAAAATGTAAGAGAAAAAACTTGATAGACGAAGTCACAAAATGTCGCAAAAATATCCTCTATTTTTTTTAAGTTAAAAATTAAGTTTTAAGTTAAAGACAAAAATTAGAACTTAAAAAAACAAGCATGAGTTTTTTCCTTTTTGTCCAAATTTATTATTTTTTAACTTAAATTATCCTGTCAAGTAAAAAGCTGATGATATGTTTTTTCCACGTAAAAATGTTAGTTTATTTGAAACCATTGTTTTATCTGTTGAAAACTATATTTATAAAATAAAAAATTGTGTAAAAGTAATTTAATATTTACATAAATTATTTTAATGATAATAAAAGAGCATGTATTTAATTTTTTTATACATAAAAACTGCTTTAATTAATAAAAAATATTTCACTAACGGTTTACGAATAATATACACAAATTAAAAGCGATTGAAGATAAATGGACAAAAATATTATAGATTTATCTATTGAAGACTCTAATATTATAAATGGAGAAGTGATACAAAAATTATCAATATTAAAAATTTGGGTGTTACTCCCTCCACCCCCACACGTCTCTTCCTCCACCTCCCCAATTTTCTAAAATGCCAATTATATCCTTCTAAAATGACAATTATATCCTCAAAAGTTAAAATTTTTTATTTTTATTATTTTAATATTTTAATTTATTTAAAACTTCTGATTTACTTCCCTCTGCACCTCTTCCTCTCTTCCATTTTCGTTTACCTTTCTCTCTTCCGTTAAGCTTCTTCTCCACCTATAACAAATTCATATTTTAACAAATTCATATTTTAACAAAATTATTACGTTTAAAAACTAACCATATATAACATTTAAAATTATAAATTTAAATATAAATTACTGTAAATAAAATAAACAAATAAAATAAAAACGAAACGTAAAAGGAACACTGCCTCTGGACGGATGACATCCTTCAACGGATGTCAACATCCGTTGAAGGCAAAACGGATGTCGACATCCGTTTTGCCTTCAACGGATGTCGACATCCGTTTTGCCTTAAACGGATGTTGACATCCGTTGAAGGATGTCATCCGTCCATAGGCAGTGTTCCTTTTACGTTTAGGGTTTAGGGTTTAGGGTTTAGGGTTTAGGATTATTGGAAGGATTATGACTACGTACCTGGAGAGGAACCACGACAAGGACACTACACCATAAACGCACTGCACCACGTACTGCACCGAGAACAAGAAGAAGATTGTTTGATAATTCTTTTTACGATCACCAAGCTTTGTAGAAAAATATTTTACTCATACAAGAAACTACGTAGGTTATCAGTGAAATATGTTATAAATGAATAAAATTAAAAAACAACAATTTTAAAAATAAAATTTTACTGAGGGGCAAACTAGTAAAGGAAAGGTGGAGGAAGGGGCAAAATAGTAAAGGGGAGGTGGAGGAAGAGATGTGTGGGGGTGGAGGGAGCAACACCCTAAAAATTTATTTGTTTACCTTTTTGTGCTTGTTTTTGGATTAGGCTTGGATTGTATAATATTTTATTTTATTTTATTTTGAATTGTCTTTAGAGTTTAACATCATTTTAGAATAAAATTTATTTATGTTTAAATTAAAAAATTTATAATTTTTTATTTTAAAAAAACTTATAATTAAGTGAGTCAGTAAGCCAACCCATTTAACCTACCAACCCGTGATGGATCGAGCCGGGTTCGAATTTTTTCAGCTCGTTAATAAGTGAGTTAAGTTGAGGGGTGTTGCTCCCTCCACCACCATACCTTTCTTCCTCCACCTCTTCTTTACTATTTTGCCCCTCAGTAAAATTTTATTTTTAAGGTTATTATTTTTTAATTTTATCCATTCACAACTTATTTCACTAATAACCTATTCTAGTCCCGTACATGAGTAAAATACTTTTATTTTATTTTAACATTATATTTTTTCCTCTCTTTCTTTCGTCGTTGTGAGATACTAAGAGTTGGAAAGGTTGGTGGCGGTGGAAAGAATTATCAAGCAGTCTCCCTTTCGTGGTGCAGTGTCGCTCTCGTGGTGCAGTGCGTGGAGTGGTGCAGTGCGTGTCGTGCTTCCTCGAATAAACCTTGAAATAAAACTCTAAAATAAAAAACGTAAACGGAGGTGACATCCTTTAACGGATGTCAACATCCTTCAACGGATGTCAACATCCGTTTAAGGAGAAACGAATGTCGACATCCGTTTTACCTTAAACGGATGTTGACATCCGTTGAAGATGTCACCTCCGTTTAAAGGTTACGTTTTTTATTTTAGAGTTTGTTTTATTAGGGGACATTCGTTGAAGGATGTCACCTATGTTGATGTATACTTCTTCACGCTGGTTGATGCTCTGGATGCTCCTTGATGTTCCTCCACACCATAGCGGCGGAGCTCCTTCACACCCCGGCGGCAATGGAAGCTTTCAAACCAAAACAAAAACTGGGAAGAAAAAATAATGGAGGTGCGGGAGATGGAGAGGTGAAACGAAAATGGGGAAAGGGGAAGAGAGTTTCGTGGGTGAGTGCTGAGAAAGTAAAATTGAGGTTTCAAATTATTTAAAATAGGGTAAAAGTAAAAATCTTTTTAACTTAAGGATATAATTGTATTTAAAATAACGTGGGGAGGTGGAAGAAGTATAGGGTGGTGGTGAAGGGAGCAACACCCTAAGTTGAGTTAACTTACTAAGTGACCAATTCATAATGGACTGCACCAGTCGAACGGGGTTAATCGTTTTCACAGCTCTACTTTCAATTATATATTGAAAGAAACAAGAAAAACATTATTTAGATACAGCTTAATAGTATTAAATTGCATGAAAAATTAATACATAATTTGTAATTTATGTATAAATGCTGAGTTTTTTTTTTCACGAAAAACCCTAAAGAAATGTTATAAGTGTAAGCGATATTTAAAATCTTATTTATTTCCAAGAAGTATATATTTGCGACTTATATATAAATGTTGAAAAAAAAGTAGCAAGAGTGTCCTTAAAAAGAATAGTGACCGAAGTCTTTAATTAGAAGATTGGCGGAAGTGTTTCGTTATGAATTTTAGATTTTTGTTTTAGAAAAATAAAGTAAAAACTTTGGCAAGAGTTATTCTTTGTCACTTAAATATTGTTTTAGACATGAAAATAAAATTAGAAAAAGGATGGTGAGGGAAAAGTAAAATATAAAACACTACATAAACAAAATTTTAATTTTTTTTCCTTAAAAGTAAACAGGCAAAATATACCACCAATAAAATATGACTTGTCATATAAGACACTTACTATATTTCACTTAACTTTTTTATCTTAATTTGTTACATTCAACTCATTTTTACGTTCCTATATAATTGATAAGCTTATCCTAAATTATCGTGAACACACTTTTTATATTTTTATTTTTGAGTGTATAGTAAAGATGACTTTATAAATTAAATTAAAATGTAAAACTAGTTAAAAAATTATAAATGATATATGTTTATATCATTTAATATTATTTTTGAGTAATAATGCTTTTCGTGGAGACTTGTGGTGAAATTAAAAATTGTATCAACGTAAATAATATAAATATAATATTCATTTTAATTAGAAATTTAAGTGTAAGTCCAAGTTTTATATTAAATATAAATAAAAATGTAAAATATTTTATAAAGGTAAATTTTTTTTATTAATTTGTTAAGTTTTTTTTATAGAATGTAGTGTTAATTCTTTATGTATTTCAATCATTGATATTTATATCTGAAGTGAACATCTCTTTAATAGACCAACAATAATATTAGAATCGATTAGTCTTTCTGATGAAGTATTTCGTTAAAATGAACTGACGAACGAATTAATTAAATTGATGAATAAAAGGAAAACAATTTGATGAATAAATTTTATGTTTTTTGTTAATTAAGTTTTTATATGGTAATGGTTAGCTGAAGCATAAAATAAAGATTAATAATAAAGTGAAGTACATTATTAGACAGTAGTATTGAGAGTGCAAATTGATTAGGGGACCACTCTAACTAATAATACAACTAATTAGACCTGAAATTGAGAATGCGTTCAAATCCATCCTATTCTCTAGCCCAAACTTCAAAACAAAGTTTAATATATTTCAACGTCACTGTCCCTCTAATTCTGAGAAACAACTTAGTGGTCCCTACTTTCTATCCTAATCTTTTGCTATACAATTTTCAGATCAAACAATTATTCTCTAATTAACCAAAATATGACTTGCAAATTCATTTTTAATCACGTAGTATATTCACAACTATGCAATAGATTTTCAAATACACTACTATATATAGAATTTTTTTTTCCAATTTTACATATTTCAATGCCAAATGTATTTTAAAAAAGTCTTGTTTTTTGTGATAATGCAAAGATAACTTTTAGACCTATATGAAATTTTGTAAAATTGGTAAAGTAAGTAAACTATTCAAATCTACTTTGGATATTTTTGAACGCAAATAAATTTTTATTAATTTTAAACATAAAAATAAAATTTGGATTTTCTATTAAGTTTTTTTTTATCATACCTTCAAAATAGACATTGATTTTAATAATTTAAAATATATAAAAAAGTTAATATACTAACACTGTAAGGGCCTGAAAATGTAGGGTTATTGGACCTTAGGTTGAGGCAGCCAGACTCGTAAAACTAAGGACATCATGACCTTAGGAGGGACCTTTCAAAATCTGAGTTCATTAGCCAACTTTCCCTTCTGTCTCTAAAACTCTTATTTTCTCTAACCTTGCTCTGCCTTCTCTCTATCATTCCCTCACATCCAGCCGTTGCATTGTTGATTAGGTGATGCTCAGGTGACCGCGATGTTGAGACCTTCGCAACCATCTAAATAGATTTTCATTCTTCAGCGGGTAAGTAGCTCTTCACTGTTCTCCGCTGTTTGGGACTTAGGACAAGTTGCATGTGCCTAGTGTACCCTTCTTTACGTTTTTTTCTGTTCGTTCTAGCTCTAAGAGTTGTTTCTATCGCCACTTGGGTGATTTGTAGAGTGGGGTTGCGCCCTTGCTGTGTGAGGTGCTGTAGAGAACGGTATTATTGTAAGTTGTGCTGTGGAGTTTTCTAGGTAAGGGGAGCTAGATATTGTTTTCAATTTGCTTGCAATATTTGTATGTATGTTAAATTCCTTAATGGGTGTGTTGTTTGGTTTGTTTGTTTAAGCTCTAAAGTAAGTGGGTCATACATGTTGATGCGTGTGATGTATGAAATTGTAGTGTGAGCTCTGTAAACTGAATTGGTTGAATCTAGCTACTGTAATTGGGCGTGTTGGAAGTGCTTGGAGTGGTAAATCTGTTATAGCTTGAATGAAATGGAAAGTTAAGTGAAAGTATGGTGTTTCAAGGCAAATTGGGGGAAGTGAGGTAGTGATTTTGGGCATTTGGGACCTAAAGCGTAATTGGGCTATTGGGGCAGCCTTAGCTAGTGTATTGTGACTTGTTTGAGTCACTAAATTGATCAAAATAGGTGCAAAGTGGTAGGATTGAGTTTTGGATCCCTAAGTTGGGAAAATTAGTGTTTTAGAGTTGAAATTGAGTCTTAATCACTTTAGAATGGTAGTAGGAATGTTTAGAATCATTTAGATAAGTTTAAGTAAGTATAAAACAAGAATTAAGGGTGTTAGAAGTTAGTAAAAATGGTTAGGAATGGTTATGTTAGGTGTTGTTCATAATTTTGCAAAAATTCTACAGAATTATGCAGTTTCGCCGAAAGTGAACTGATAATCGTTCGACCATGCGTTGTTGAGCGTTCGGTCTCTTAGGTAGCGTTCGGTCTCTTAGGTAGCGTTCAGTCTCTTAGGTAGCGTTCAGTCTCTTAAGTAGCGTTCGGTCTCTTAGGTAGCGTTCGGTCTCTTACGTAGCGTTCGGTCTCTTAGGTAGCGTTCGGTCTTGATAGTGCTCGGTCTCAGGTAGCATTCGGTCTCTTAGGTAGCGTTCAGTCTTGATAGTGCTCGGTCTTAGGTAGCGTTTAGTCGTAGTAGCATTCGGTCTCTCTTAGTGGGCCGTCCTAAATAATGTTCGGCCACTTCTTCAGTCTTACCTTTTATGGACCGTTCGGTCCTGTCCTTTGGGAAGTGAGATATCGTTCGGTCTCCACCATTCACAGGGTGTTCGGTCTTGCTCATTATGTGCCCTCAGTGTTTAGAATGATTTGCATGGTAGCTCAGTCTTGGGGGTTATCCTGAAACTATAATGGTCAATCATTCTCAAGTAGAGAGGATTGAACCATGTCGTGAGTAGTAGCAGAATGTCCTAGTCTTGGGTGCTTCCAGTATGGTCCAAGGTGAGTGATAACAGACTAATCATTCTAAGTCCGGACGAGTCAAGTTTAAGTGCCACAAGTCATGTTTGTATAGTATAGTATATTTGTCTTTACTTGAATGTTGCCTATGACTCTTATAACATGATTTTTATATCTAGCTCACCCTTGCTTGTGTGTTTTCTTTGCTTGGGTATGCTTTCTTTTGCAATGATCATCAACTTGGATGTGAGCAGAGATGGATGAGATGCCTCTGGAGCAGGCTTTGGAGGAAGATGATGTTGTTACTTAGTCTCCTTAGGATTCTATCAGTTATTCCTTATCTTTTGAAATACTCTATTATGCTTAAGTTTTAAATTAAAACTTAATTTGGGATGACGGTAAATTTAAAACTTTATTTAGAGTCTACTCTAACTATTCTTTTTTATATAAATGTGGATTTAATATGTTATATGATTTTATATAATCTTGAGATGTTACAAACACTTATATAATTTTAATATCATTAAAAGTCTATACAGAGACTCTCTGATCTCATAAGAACTGAAATTAGAATGGCAAAAGTAATAAATAAACTGTAGTTATTTCTAGAAAAAAGTATACGTTTTAAAAAAAAAATTGATATTTTCAATCTATTTTTAAAATTTCGATGTGCATATAATATATTTTGAATTTTTATTATACCTTTTTCAAATGAAGTGAAGTATATAGATATGAAGATTAAATAAATGGCAGTAGCTAATGGGTATTTTAACGAAAAATAATCAGTATGAGAAATTATGAATAATGGAGTAGGAACTATGATTGAGAAATGACAATGTTAATTGAGAGGAGAGAATAGTGAAGCTTTTAATTGCGTGTTTCTGTCGCTTTGAATCCAACAATCTCCTTATCCAACATGATAAGGTTCAACAATTCCTATCACCCAACAAAATGCACATCTTTCTTTGTTCACAAATTTGGAACTTATAACCTGTATTCAATTTCTGTGATAATCCTATTTTCCCCTTAGTAATTACAATTATTACTGTTATTTCCCTACACGACTTCACCATTTAAGATTATTATAGCTACACAAAAAATAAATAAAACCAATGATGATGACATAATTTTAGAATCACAACAAGATGGATCCCATCGGGAAAATAAAGAAATTACTTCAATTAGAAAAAATGTGCACATAAAATATGAGAAGAAAGAAATGTGGGAGAACCTAGCTTATGAGAGTTGAAAATGAAAGGGGTTTTAGAATCTGCTTTTGAAGTAAACCTCTTAAATCTTTAACTTTTTATTATATATAAATTAACAAGAAAATAAATAAAATATTTTGATAATAATATATAATTTTGAGAGAGGAATCAAAAGAGAAGAAAAAAAATTATATTTTGAAATATAAAGCAATATAAGGGTTTTTTTAAATAATTTTTATAATACAAAATTGAAATTAATAAATGATTAATATCAATGATAAAAAATAAAAAAATAATTTGCATACTTTATTATGTAATAGTTGTATAATTTTCCTTGTTGGACCATGATATAATTACCTTTTAGCAAGTCATTTATCAATAAAATTTGATAGAAAAATACCTTAAGGATTTTATGTTGTTAGATTTTGTAAATATTTGTTTTCAAAAGTGATATGAGACAGGGTTTAAAAGTTAATAAAAAGTTATATGGATATTTTAAGTTAAAAAGATTAAATGTATAGATTAAAAGAATTTTTTTCATTGCTTTTGTCTCTCTAAAATCTAAATTATCGCTCCCTTATTTCTACATTTGCTTGGCCATCTTTTACTCTCTTTCTTTTTCCAAATCACAGTTGAAAGATAAGAGAGATTAACTCTAAAGTAGTAGAACAAAACCGTGTTTAAAGTTTGGCTTCGAAAGTAAATTAATATATATTTGAGTATCCCAACCCAATCATTTACGAAGAAATAACTTCTCGAAGAAAAGTTATTCTCAAATAAAAAACAAAGGTATTTTGAGATTTGATTTTAAATTTGATAATATTTTGGAAACTCAAAATATTCATCCAGTTGTATAAATAATTATTTTTTACAGAAAATAGTGTGTTACCTGTAGTTGCCCAAACCTAAAAACAATCTCATTGAAATTAGAATTCATTGTTATCATAAATTTTAATATATTTAGGATATTATATTTATTATTTTTAAAGTTTGAAAATTAAAGTATCAAACATTGAAATAAAGGTAAATTTTTATTTCGTGCTAAAATTGAAATACTAAAAATATATTTAATTTTAAAAATAGTTATGAATCCTAATTACATAACATTATAACATTATATAATAATTGTATTCTCTAAATTGAATAATGCATTTTTGAATTTATTGATTTAGTGTTAATTTAAACATATTTCTTAGATTACATCCTTGAGTGCAATAGTACATTTTAAACTCATTAATACAAGAGAGTTCCTTCCTACACCACCTCCAACTTCTTCTTCCACCACCATATTCTCCAATTGCCCTTCAGTAAAAGTGTATCTATCACACTTAAAAAATGATTAAATCCATATCCGGACATCGTTGAAGACGATCTCTCATTTTTTTTAAAGTTTTAAACCATTTTTTTAAACGAACAAATTTTATTCTGAATAAATAAATATAAATTAAATATTAAATCAGCTACAAATAAATTAACCTAGAAAAATAAATAATTAATAAACCAAAAATTTAAATTAAAAAAAAATTGTGATGGTTAAAACGGAAATGGGAGATTCGTTTGACCTTCAAGGGATGTCAATATCTGTGAAGACCAAACAGATCTCCCATATCCGTTTTGGCCTTTCCAATTTTCCTCAATACACAAAACATATAACAATAACACACCATTGCACAACACATATGAGTAATAAATAAAATGGAAGCAACGACGCAACATGGAAGCAATGACGCAACGTAACGGCAGAATGGAAACAATAAAATAATGAAGGGTGGAAACAAAAAATGAGAGGAGAAAATGAAAAATAAAAGAGGAAGAGAAGAGTAAGAAGAAGAGAGTGAGAAAAGACGTTTTGTGTGGGGGTGTAGGGTATGCTTGCGGCTCAATGAAAAAAAGGGAGAGAATAGGATTAGGGTTTTATGTTAAATGAGATAAAAGTAAAAAAAAAGTTACTTAAGGTTAGTTTTGGAATAAAGAAAAACTTCAGAGAGATGCAGGCTGAAACTGTGGTGGTGGAGGGAGTAATGCTCTTAATACAATCGTGAATGGATTGAGTGCTTCAAATAAAACCCAGCCCATCTGAACAGCTTTTTCGACTAGGGTGTTACTCCCTCCACCACCACAACTTGCTTCCTCCACCACCCCATTCTCCTTTTACCCTTTTTTTTTATTTTTTCATTCCTAGTTTACCCTTATTAAAATTTTAGGGTTAATATTATTTAAAATTTCAGACATTCATTCTCTTTATCATTCTTCCCTCTTTCTCTTTATTATTTTTCCCAGGTTGTCTCTTATGTTACTTCTTCTTATCTTTTATAGAATTGTGACGTGAGAGTGTGGTGGACTTTGTGTTTAGTAAGATTGAAAGTGGGGAAAGCAATTCATCTTCAGCCGTGAGTGTGGTGGTGCTTCAAGGTGCTGATTCAGAGGCGTAAGAGGTTCAGAGACGTGAAGGTGCGTAATAAAACCCTAAAATATAAACCGTATAATCTTTAAACGGATGTGAGCATCCGTCAACGGATGTCAACATCCGTTTAAGGGAAAACGGATGTCAACATCCGTCGACGGATATCGACATCCGTTTCAGATCCAAACAGATACCCGACATTCATTTTTGGCCTGATTATCTTCTTCCTTTCTCCCAACACACGCACACAGCAAAAAAACGTAGAGCACAACACAGCATAGAGCACAACACAGAGATATATGCATTGCATTTAAAAAAAAATTAAAAAGATAGATTTTAGGGTGAGAATCTGAGAGGGTTGGGAGGTGGGTGAGAAGGGGTAGAAAGATAGATTTTAGGGTTAAAGTAAATAATTAGATTAAAAAATAAAAAGGTTATTTGTGTAATTATAAAAGGTTAGTTTTGTAATTCAAAAATATGTAATAGAATTGGGGAGGTGGAGGGAGAAAATGTGGTGGTGGAGGGAGTAACACCCTTTCGACTATACCATTATTAGACATTCATAATATTGGGCTTCATGGCCCACATCAGGATGCTCCTTCACTTATTCTCAGGTAAAAGGGACTCAGCCCAATTAAAATTGAAAATAATTGGGTCATTTCACCCAATTCGTATAGCCCTCCAAAGGAGACCGGGCCCATATACTACAACTTACTGTTTGGAAATTGGTATGGCCAGAATGCGTTATTCATATATATAAAATAACGTAAATAAAAAAGGAAGAAACTGAAATAGTTAAAAGTCAACTAGTCGTCAGGTGTATATAAAATTTGTTTTGTCGTTTATTTTTTTAACTGGAATGACCAGAAAAGACAAAAAGACTTGTAGATTGGTTTATGAATTAACTATAATAATATAATAATATGAAGTATTATGATGAAACTGATAATAATATGAAATAATTAAACATAGATGTAGATCGAAGAAAGGTATGGGTATATTCAAATGGTTACCAGATTAGCAAGAAGATCGCATAATCTGTGGTGGGACCAAATGCTTTCCTCTATTAATTTCCAATTTTATCTCATTATACTCCCAGTTTCCTCTGTTTAATTCCTCGGTACACTTTCTATTTGTTACAAAGAAAAGTTACAACCAATAATACTTTAGATTCAATTATTCATTTAATTTCCACATACGCATATTATTTTAACCAGGCTTGATCTGTACACATACATAATTTTATTCCAAGTAAAAAGTCAAAAGAATTAAAGATAATATACATAAGAACTAAACAAGTATATTCTTTTAGTATAGGAATTAAAACCAAAGTTTCTTAGCCATAGAGTGAAGTAAGTAATTCAAGATGTTCTATTTTTAAATTTTGTAAATAGTGTAGAACCGTCATTTTCGAAATAATATATCAATGGATGAATATCGAAGCAAGATATATAGATATATAACTTGACCCACAAAAAAATAGATGCAACTAAACAGAATAAAATAAATTTAAGAATGAAAAGAATAGCAACTTGTCGCGGCTACAATTAGAAGAATTTTATACAGAAGTAACCAAACACAAAACGACAGAAGAACAAATTTAAAATTCGTGTCTGATATTTAGTATCTATCAAACCAGAACCTTTTTCACAAGCTGAGAAAAGACAAGAAAGAGGTCTATATGGTAAGTCAAGCCTCTCAAAAACCCCTCTTGAAAAAACTACCAAAGATCTGAACATGCTATTCTGGTGTAGGGTAACATAGCCGATTAATCAACTACGCAAAAAGCAACAGAAGAAGAAACCTAGGCACCGTGTGCTTCTGTTCAAGATTCCCACAACTCAGAGCTGAACAAACCTATGTACACTATGCAAACTACTCCGCAGGCCCTTCATATATAACTCCAGAATCCACTTCATGGATGAAAAAGGAAAAATAAAGCACTGCGATTAAAATCATTGTTCACTAAACTTATTCTTGTATCATGAACATCATAAACATAAATTCCTTCAACAGTTAGGCTCCATCAACTTGCTTCAAAGCCTTTCGTAACCTTCCCAGGAGATCCTTTGCTGCCATGTAGTTTTCCTTCATCTGCAGGAAAGAAAAATACCATGTTGGTCTTGGTGTATCCAGGAGAGACTATTATGTAGTCTGAAATGGTGATTAACTAAACCACACTTGCATTGCATGAGTATTGTTCACGAGTACTACAAAATAAATTTTTACCTGAGCAATAATAGTTACGTCAATATTGTTATTGCCGAAGGGCAAAAGGCTGCTACTCTGGACAATGAACTGAAGCTTTTCTAATTCACTGAGTATCACTGCCGCACGCCCACTGTGTTTATCGCTCTGAGTTCTGATGAGCACGTCTTTCCCAGAAACTCTTACTTCGATTTCAGGGAGTGAATTGGCGCAGTGGCTGTCAGAATTTTCACCGTCAGCAAAGAGAATAGATCTTTTCACCAGGACTGAAGAACCGGTTGTGGTCTTCGCTGATTTCTCCTCTAGATTTTTCACGCGCTCTCGTAGTTGTTTCACATACTTGATAGCATCTCCCAACACAGAAGCCTTGTCCATCTGTGCATGCAACCACACACATAACTTAGTTCAGCATTTATTTATTGTTAACATAGGTTAAGTCTTCAACCGTGAGTGCTCTTTATATATATAAATTGTAACTGTGATTTGATCAGATAGGATCTAGCATAAGAGTTGAATTAACGTAGTATGCCAGGTGGTCTGGTAAAGTTTGTTCACTGAACCTAAGGTTTGTAATGGCATGGCCCTGATGAGGATGTAAACCTAAGTGACCAAAACTTTTGAGGCTAGATAAAAAAGAACAGTAATTGTTAAGCTGAGAGTACCTTCTTGAGGCCAGGGAGGACGGCAGAAAGAGCGATGAACCTCTGGCTGAGCTTTTCCCTTCGTTTTCTTTCAGCTATTACGTGCTCTTGGGCTTGGATAGGGTTCCTAGTGGTTAAGCCAACCTGGTTCGTTCGATTATCAGAACTGAAAAAAGTTTTGTCCTGATATGAACCTTGAGAAACGAAGTCTGTAAAGTCCATGTGCTCACTGGACGGGTTTTCGCTTTTAGGCTTCACATGGAAGTTGTGAAATTGCTGGGAAGCACGTGGTGAAGCATTAAAGTGGCCAAAAGAAATGAATTGGGAGGAAGGAGAAGCGGAAACATTGTGGGGAATTGAGTCACCCGCACAAGTTTTGAAGGTATTGAATGTGTTCTTGAGCCTCTTGGTTGGTCTTGGAGGGGTAAATGACTGATCAGAACTTTGAGCTGGGAAACAATTTAGAGTGGCTTCGGAGTTTAGCCGATAAGATGAATTGCTCTCAGGGGATCCGGAGAAAGACTCGAAGTCAAAGTCATCCAGTGGGCATGCAAAAGAATCCATCTGGTACTGATCAAGAAAGGTTGGATACTCCATTTCCTGTCAAAAGTCAAAGTAAGATTACTTTCTCTTCTTATATGTGCTAAGAAGCTTGTGAATTATTATGAGTTCCTATGCATTTTCTTACAAGTTCAGGCAAGTAATTGGTGGACGCGATTTCCATCATCTTCAGCTTCCTTCGTTTATAGAGGCCTGAAAGAGAGTCAACAAGACATCAATTAATTATTTCGGAAGATAATTGAAGAATCAAGAAATGAACTTTCCCAGTAGAGTTGAATGAAAATGATGAGGAGAAGTAATAAATGAAACATTAATCAGTAAAATGCGAAAAGATCTTGCAAAGTTTGGGTTGGGGAGATCATAATGAGTGAAAATAAAAGAGTGAAGAGATTGAGAAAATATGGTACCTTGAATGGAAAATTCGAAAAGCGGTGGAGAGGGTGGAGATTGAAGAGAAGAGATTAAGGCTGTGAAGTTGGGAGATGAGAAAAACGATGTTGTTGGGAAGGTTTTATAAAGGGGGCAGCGCACACGCTTCATACTCGGGTCAATAGGAGCACGTGTGAAAATGCATCCCATGTTCTGTGGTGGTCAGTTGGTGACTTTTGAATGCGGCTGATCCCTGTCTTCACTCACATTTACATTTGGTCAAACTATGGGTTCTTGTTTGTTTCCATCGTATGTATTTTGTTCATCTTCCTCTCTTTTCCAACATTTTCAGCATCATTCAGAACTTAAAGCGGTATTTGGACTCAAGAGAAAAACAGAGAAAGCAGAAAAGACGTAAACAAACAACTTTCAACAGATTTTCCTCTCATATCATCTGAAAACTGTGCTAGCAGGATTATTTTTTAGCCTAACTTAATTCCACGTAACCGTGTTTCTAATATGCTATCTAGAGTCATGAATAGAGTCTAATATAACGAGTTTTATCGGGATATTCTATTCTTCTATTTCATCCACCGGGCTGTTATTGATCACCCATTTCTACTATCACGCATGAGATATCTATATCTGAACGTGAAGGAATGTGTTGGAAGTCCTACATCGACTAGAAATAAAGCCAATTTATAATATATAAGTGAGTTGTAAACCTTACCTTCCAAGCCAGTTTTTAAAAAAACAAAACTAATTTTGTAAAATTGAGTTAAATTCTTATTTTCATTTAAACGGAAACAAACACGACATGAGTTTCCCATTATTCATAAAAAAAAATCTTTTGATTTAATTTAGAGAATTTAGAACTATGATAAAAATATATCGCAAAATAGGTCTTGAACTTTTGGTCTCATCTATTCTAATTTGGTGAGTTATGTTACAGTTCAGTTTATTAGGTCACTTTGATTGGTTCAACCGTTAAATTAGCGGATCAACTATGGAATGAGACAGGTTGATTTTCTTTTAAAATCAAAATTAAAATAAAGAATAATTTGTAAAAATAATTTTTGTGTATTATATTAATTTAATACGAAAATATATTATAATATTTTATCATAAATAATTAGCATTTATAAATTAAATTACAATTATTAATTATAATAAAATAATATATCTAAATATAATAGTTATAATACTTATCTTATTATTTTGTTGTAAGTTTCACATCGATTAGAATAAGACCAATTCATAGTTTATAAGTGGGTGCAAACCTGATCTTATAAACTGATTTTGTGGGATTGAGTTAGACTTAAAGTCTAATTCTAACGTATCTTTCTAAACCACACTAAGTTAGTATATTTGAAGTAATTGGAATGATAAAATGGTTAAATTAAAAAGGATTAAATTTAAGAAAAAATGATTAGTAAGTATTTAATTTAGTCTGTTCGGATAACAAAGTCAGAAATTGTTTAACATGAAATATCTTTTATTACAACCCTTTGTTCCTTCCCACTCCCATCAAACTGGAAAGAAAACGCAGACAATTTTCCTCTCAAATAAAATATAATCATAAGAACATGTCTTTCCCCTATTTTTTTTATTATCGTTTGAACACCCACTATCACTTTTCTTCCTTAATTTTATGATTATTCATTAGCATCATACTTTTTTTTTATTCACTCCTCGTTGTCTTTCTGAATGATTCATTCTAAGCTTACACGTTTGCTTTTCGTATATCACTTTCAAACCAGAATTCGATGATCGCTCGCGTAAGCCTACTGACGAATGAATCTCAACTTTGTTTCCAATCATCTTATAATTATCAAATATTATAATATGCCTAAGTGGATCAAAATTTATCATAACTTAAAGAAGTATCAATAAATATTTCATTTCACCTATATCTACTTCTATGTAGCCTTTTATCCTTTTCGTAAATCCTTAACTTGGTTTTGATGAAAATTATAATATATAGTAAGCTTGTTGGTACAGTAAACAACCATCAATTTTGCTTTCAAATGTTCACAAATACTCACACAAAGCCTCTACAGTTGTCATTAACGAAAAAATTAGAAAGAAAAAAATTATAAAAAAAGTAAAAAAAAACTCTAATTAAACATTTTTACGTTAAATGGTTAGATATTTAACGAAAATAAATTTCAATTATTTATAAAAATATCCGACATGTTTTTTCGCCGTTTTCTCTTTCTAGTCCAACAGAAAACATATCCAACAGAAAACATATGACATATTATGTATAAAATAGCCCACATTTTTTTTGTGGTTTTCTCTTTTAAGTCCAACATAAAACATTTGACATTTATACTACTAAAACATTTTAAGGCCTATTTTCTAAATTAATATATTAAAAATTATTTTTTAGGATATCGATCTGTATTACTCTTTATTACATTACTGACCGTAATAAATAAAGTGTATGATGAATAGCATGATATCCTTAATATTTTTTTTTCAATGGCCTTTATCACATTATTTGTCGTAAACCTTTTTCTGAAATTATAAGAATTATGAAAATAAAAACAATGTGGAAAAAACATAATTTCCTAATACATTTTTACAATATTTTTGTTAGAAATTATAAATTCGTATAAATCTTAATTTTTATTTAACAAATTTTCTCTCTGAATTAATGTTAATTATTTAACGATAAAAAATATTGAAAACCGTGTTAAAAATATTATTGATACTTGTATTAAAAGTTTAAAGTGAGAAAATATGTTATGATATTTGCATTAACAATTATAAATTTAATTGCTGTTCAATGAACTTGTTAAAATAATAAATAATCTATGATTAAAATAATAATTAAACATGTAATAGTAAAATAATATATACATTTATCCAATGTACACGGTATCAGGTCAGAAACTGACACACTCCACGCGTTTAATATACTGTTGGATGATTAATGATGACTAGTATCGGGTTTCTTAGTTAATTTACTGTTGAATAATACAAACATAAAATGAATGATTAACTCCACGTGAAAAGTGAGGTCAATTTTATCTCAATCAGTTTTTCAAGTTGGAAAATACTTTTTTAATAGTTTTTTTTACAACTTTTTTATAACATTTATGTAGTTATTGGTGATGGGTTTATTTTAAATATTTTTTTAAAATAAATTCAAATAAATTAATAAAATAATGATGCGCAATCTATTATAAAAAAGAAATTATTATGAAAAATTATTAATAAAATAATTTAGTTTTTATCATCATTCTGTTAAAAATAATGGATTAAAATAGTTCAATAAGTTATATTCTGTTCACTTATTTTGAGTTATGTTATCAATTGACATGTACAGTGTGATTGATTATTTTTTATAAATTAATTAAAGAGTTAATATGATTTTGATCTCCAAACTATTTCAAAAAATTAGTTTTATGTCTAAACTAAATTACATATCTATTCCGTATCTATAAAGTCAAGTAAAATATATTTCTTATATATTATAAAACGTAAGTGAAGATGATAATATTATAGTTATCGTGGAAGTCCATTTTATACGTAAAAAAATTCCAGGTATTATTTGTTGGAAATGATGTTTTAATAAATTTTATAAAGAATAAAGACGAAATAGATATATAAATTAGTTTGACGATAAAACATATTTTTTCAAAATAGTTTGAAAAAAAAATATATTTACCATTTTATTTTTCTTAATAATACTCTCTAACTATAACAGCGATATATTAATATATAAAAAGTATTGAGAACAACATTACAGATTTAAATGTATGTTATGTTCTATACCAACTTAATATATATATATATATATATATATATATATATATATATATATATATATATATATATATATATATATATATATATATATATATATAAATAATAAATCATTAAAAACAACTCTTATATTTTATTAATCAATTTCATAAAGTGATTTAATTAATAATTATAAGTAAAGACATATATGTCATATAATGTTTATTAGGTAAAAATTATTAATATTTTAATTTGTTAAGGAATCATATTATTCTTATTTTTTTTTCTCTTCATATCCCTCAAAAGAAAAAATCAAAAAGAAACTCAAGATATTTTATAAAGAAAAGATCATATATCAATTTGTTTGTTAATTGTTCTTTTATGTCTAATCTTCTATGTAAGCTTCTATTTTTTTTTATTTTAAAAAGAATTGAAACCTTTTATATTTAAAGAAAAAGATTTATTATTTATTAATATGTGTTTTTATTTATAATTTAACAATTGGTATCATGCTAGTTTATGATTAATTTGCTTGAATCCTATTTTAATCTCTCTAAATTCATGAAAAATTCTATTTATAAAATTTGTGATTTTTCATTGATTATGGTATAAAATTCAATACGATTAGTAAGAGTTGAATTAATGAATGTTGTGGGTTGTATTAAGATAATAAAAACCCCTAATTAATGTTCTTCAATATCATGAATTCTGAAAACCCTAATATTCTTTGAAACCCTAAATTGGGAAACAGTCTCTATATGTGCTTCTTTAAAACTTCCATAGGTTTTAAGATTGGGTGGAACTTTCATTATTTGGAACAAAACATAACTCTGGAACCTTTTCATTGCTTTATTCTTGGACGTTCCACTCTTCTGTAGGAAAAGATGAAACCAGTATGCATGCTGAAACCTAACCCGATACTACTATCATATCAGTTTCACTAATGTAATTTATTTTTCTCTTTTTCCATTCTCTCCAACTTTATTTTCAAGTTTTTTTGTTATTGATTAAAGATAAACTAATTTAAGAGAAATGTTATAATTATGCTAACTGAAGAATTAAAAGTAACTTAAAAAAAATCATACTTAAGTTCTTCAAAACAACTTAATCGCCGTAATTTAGTCACAGATTATTTATGAAAGTTTAACCGATATTTTTATGACACTTGTTGACATAGACTTTATAATTAAACTCACGTTATACTTTATTTTTCAATTCATATCTAGAAAAGATTACAAAGAACATATCTCATATAAATAAATTGCTTCAGCCCAACTGTATCACAGACTGGAAAAATTAGCTGTTGAATTATATATCTATTTAAGATTCTGTGGAAAAATTAGTCCATACATGTTATTTTCTTTTTGGTAAACCGCTAACATACAGTTTCAAACATCGTGCAACTATGACTTCATATTTAGTCTCCATTTGTCTGTACTTAACTGCAAATCTTTATCAGATCCTGCTTCAATTAGAGAATACATGAAGATAGTAAAGAAATGAACACAGCTAGGACTAGATTTTAACATTTTTTGAGCTATAATTGAATACGTGTTCGTTGCAAATTAACAAAAAAGTGCAGTGGAAGAATTCTTCTATCTCATGTCAAATTCATAGTTATTTCTAATTAAGAGAAGTTTAGAAATGTCTAAATGATTAATTCAGGCTAGTCTTAGATATGAAAATCAGAAGAAAAATATTTAGAATTGGGTTGTGGCCCATTTACTACTTATTACAATTACAATCCAGTGAATCTACTATAGCAATATTTAATCCTGCTTGCTGTGATGACATGGTATATGAAATAATCAAAAAGTTGAATTGTTTTAGTAAAGCTAGAAGAAAAAGATAATCTCTTGTGTTTAGCAAAATGACATATATAACATGGATCAACCGAATTTATAGAAATATCTTAGTAATATGAAGACAAAATTTTCAACCTATCATGAGACAAATCTTTCATTCTAAAATGCTGAAGCTTAGCATCATCAACATTTACACAAAATTTATTGATGTTGGCATTTTTATTAGAAAAGGTGTTAATATCAATTATATTATCCTATTGTTGCTTTGTGATGCCTTTTAAATACTTGAAGTCCTTTGTGATAAATGTTATGTAACCTCTAAAGTGTACAAACACTTCCTATTTGCAAAGGAACAATGAAACAAATAGAAGGTTGAAAAATGGTCAAACATTTATGATTCGCAATCAATTTTTAAACTGAAATTAAATTGACTTGAAAAGAAAATGCAAATAAAACATTGATGAAAATGAGAGATTTGGACAGTACCAAACTGATTAACGCTCGATTGATTTCCATTAGGTAAAGAAAGTAGTATAGATGAAACTATGAATGGAGAGGAAAATATTTTTATTGTGCGATATATGATTTGTAAACCCTGTGTCTAGTACACCATCACTGTCATTAATTAATTTGAAAACTATTGATATGATTAGAAGTTGGGGGTATGTAAAGATGATTGTTAAAAGCAAAGTCATCAAACTCTTATTCTTGGGAAAGTTGAATATAAGAATTAGGTCTATAAGAAAAATAGGTACTATTGAAGGTAAAAATCTCTCGAAAACTTAAAAGATTCGTTGATAATGATTTTTTTACTGATGATAACATTTATCCATGAAATTTTATATTCATTCGTAATTATCAAAAGGAAAAATCTGTTTGATATATATATTTTTGGTAATTATTGAAGGAAAAAACTATCGATAAATTTTATTAGTAAATATCGCGATCTGGTTCATTTTCTTCTTCATCTTTCCTTCTTTTTCTTTCTTTTAAGGTTTCATTCTTTTTTTTCTTTTTTAGAGTCCCGCTTAACTCTATTGTCGATAAATGAAATATGTATTATTGATAGTTTTTTGTCGGTAAATAAAATATACATTAGTGATGAAATTTTATATATTCATCGATAATTATTAAAGAAAAAATATTTTGATAAATTTTGTCAATAATTATCGAAGAAAAAATTCATCAGTAAATACCTCAATCTGGCTCATCTTCTTTCTCGTCTTTCCCTTTTGTTCTTTTTATTAGTTTTTTATTATTCTTTTATTTTGTGTTTATTTTTTTCAAAATAGCCCTGTTGTCGTTCACTACCTGATTTTTAGATTTTCAGTTCGATGATGGGTATGTATTTCAAGTGCACGATCTAATAGTGGAACTGCTGGTTTTGTTATCTGCAAACATGTTCTAGAGGTCGAGATGCAAGTGAGTGATGCTGGAATGGTGGTGAAGCACGTGAATTTGCATTTTTGTTGGTGACACGATGGAAGCTCTCTTGCAAGTGCATGATATCGACTTGTGATCTCCACCAAGTGCTGATGCAAGATTTGTTAACGTTTGATAAAGCTTTGATTTGCATCAATGTTGCGGGTTTTGTTTTTAGAGATGAGGATGGAGATCCTAGATGTTGTGGTCATGAGAAAATGGAGATAAAGAAGGACACATTGCACTTTTTTAAGAGAATGGAGATGAAGAAAAATCTTAAAATTTCATTGATGTTTTCATATATTTTTTTTATAGAATGGATTAACCTCGTTGTATTTTTTTAGCATTGATGAATGAATCCATAGTCGTGTTTAATAAACTTCTTCTCTCCATCCTTGGACTTGTAGCCGTTGGGTTGAGATTACTAAAATTAGTGACGTGAAAAAAAATACCAAGAACTTTATACCATATAAATTAATAAACTTTCTTTTTAATAAAAGAAAAAAGAAAAAATAATTTTTTAATCTCGTATACTTTTACACTTCTATATGTATATTTATTTAATGAAATACGAAAACCAAATAAGAGCTGTAGTTATAACTCATAACTGATAGTGTAATTATAATATAATAAAAAATAAAAACAAAGTTATATAATGAAAACTTAAAAATTGATATAAGATTTATTTATTATCTAATATAATCCTTTTAAATTTCAAAAAAATGGTTTGATTATGTAATTTATAAATTTCATAGTCTAAAAATAGTATCTAATATATATATATATATATATATATATATATATATATTGATTTAATAATTTTTCATATCTAGAGATACACATTTGATTGATTAGTAATAATAGGGTTTGTTCCATTCTATTTTAATTCACTAAAAACATATTGAAATAAACTGACATGAACACTTACAAGTTAACATGCACAACACTTACAGGTTAACATGCACAAACGTAAGTACGTGTAAATTTAGAAACAATTAACAAATTTTTTTGTAAACATTTAATGTCATTATTTTTACAAAATTATATGTTTTAAAATTATATTATTTTATTATAATAAAGATACATATAAACTCACGATAAAACATATATATTAATAATAATAATAATAGTAATAATAATAATAATTCTCAGTTTCTACTTTTAGACTATACTGACATTTTCTCTTTTCTATGTTATAATAGTAAATTATAATAAGTATTTTTAATCATATATATATATATATATATATATATATATATATATATATATATATATATATATATATATATATATATATATGTTTGTTTCACCTTAAGCATATATCTCATTATATCATTATCTTTAAGATTTTCTTTCAAATTTCACGTTAGATTATAACACCCAAATTTTCATTATTTGTATTTTAAAATTTTGTGATTTAAAAAACTGAGTTAATTATATGAGTGAATAATTTTTATTTTTAAGTATCTCTTGTTAGCAATTCTATTCAAAATTCAGATTTTAAATTTAAGATGTTCAAATAACACACCCGAGTATGTCAGAATATTAACTTTTATTATAATTTGTCTTATGTTTCACATGCAAGTCCAGGACCAATTTATTTTCATCCAATCGACCACATTCTCCTATGGAAAAAATGTGGGTCAGCAGGATCAAATGTTTAATAGGAAAACCTAGTTCTTTAATGTTTTTTTACTATAACTAAATATCTTTTTCAAAAAGAAAATTGATTTTAATTAAAATAACAAAATATAATATAAAAAAGTTACATATATTTTTGTCCTTTTTTGGAATAAAAAAACAGAGACATTGAATGCAGCATCTGAGATTCAATGATGTTTTGGGCAACCGTGCTGCGATGCATTATCAATATTATCACCTACCGCTCCATCACATGTTCACGTGGATTTCAAAGTAGCCATGCGGAGGTTCTTTACAAGGTCATTTATAGTCAAGTTGTACTCCGTCCCCATCTACAAAAACGTTAGTCACTTATCACTGTAAATTATTAAAAATCTGGAAAAGTATTTACTTTTCTTTACCTGAGCAACAATTGTGATATCAAGGATGGAATCTCCAAAACGCAGGACACTGCTATTCACAACAAAGAGATGAAGGTTTTGAATCTCCACAAGCATTTTCAGCAAAAGACCTTTTCGCTTTTCGCAGTGGATGCGAAGGAGCACATCCTTCTCTGACACTCGTGCTTCCACGCGAGGGAGGCTTTCCCTAAAACACCCATCACCGTCGCCTGAAGCCGAACCATCGTGGTAGCTCAGCCGTGGCTTCTTCACCATCACCACCTCAGACTTCTCATCTCTCTTCTTCTTGTTCTTTCCTTCAAGATTTTTCAGACGCTCTTGAAGATCTTTCACATACCTGACAGCGTCTCCCAGCACTGAAGCCTTGTCCATCTGTTCATTCACCCTACCCAGTTAACCACCTTTTCTTCTTACAATTCAATCAATCTTTCTGAGAATAATTAATGTCGTGATATGTCGTGTGCAATGAACAAATACACATCATCTATGAGAGTTGAGGAAATTTTAAATTAAAACTAAAAGTGCTTAATTTAAAAAATGAAAGATAATAACGCGAATAATTTTATAATTTTTAAAAACAAGTTATAATTGTAAAGTGTTCATTTATTGGAGATTAATTTCAATCATTGGCTTACAGTGAACAGTACCTTCTTTAAGCCTGGAATGAGAGCAGCAAGAGCAATTAAGCCCTGGCTCATTTTCTGTCTCCGTTTTCTTTCCGCGATGATGTGATTCCGACCGTGACCGGAAGTCTTGCGGATTCCTTTGTCTTTCAGATTTTTTGATGATCTTGTTCCGTTCTCTGGGATTGAAACTGAAACACCTTTGTTCTGTTGCGGCGGGCTCAGCGCAGCAGAAACAATCCCTTCAAACTGAGTGTTCTCCACAGACAACGAGTTTGAGTTGTTTAGAAACATAATCTGGGAGAGTGGTGAAGATGAGGAAGAGGAAGAGGAGGAAAGTTTGGGTGAAAAGTGTTTGGTGGAAATGGGGGTTGAGTTCCAACTGCAGAGATTCGTTTTGGGCTGCTTGATGGAACTGTTGAAATTAGTGGTTTCGGAATACAACATGTGACTCTCCGAAGACAAAGGTTGCTGATGCTGTGGTAGTGGCAAGTTCTCTAGGGCACTTGCTATCTCAAGGGAAAGTAACTCGTGATCATCTTCAAGACATTGTCGGAACATGGTGCAATCCTCAGTTTCCTGCAACAGTTGAAATAAAATAAAATATTAGTAAATCATTATATGTTTGATCACAGAAAATAGTGATGATGAATGAAAATTATTACGAAATCCAAAAACCAGCTGGGTTCTGATGAGTCCATGGAGATGCGTAAATTTGTTCCTTGTTCTCACATGCGTGACCTTTTCTTTGAGAATTCAGAGGTTTTCTTTATTTTTTTATTGCACTCGCCCATGGTGTGCAATCTTTATAGCTGTCAAGTCCATTCTTTACCTACACGATAAATTATTATGAGACACTTTTAAATTCATTTAAACATTCATTTTTGACGCATGTATTAGAATAAAATAATTATAATAATGTAAAATTTATATATTCTTTTATAAAATAAAATAAAATAAAAATATTGTCAAATGAATGAAAAAATTTATATATGTCAAAAAGAGACGTTTATAAAATTCAAGATTAAAACTTATTACAAGAAATTTTATTTGGTGTCTCCTTAAATAATTTTTTATGTCAAATTTATTGAGATAACAAAGATTTAATTTTGAATTCATCAATAAAGTTCTTGATTTTAAAAATGTATTAGAACATTAAAAAAAGTATATCTAAATTGGTCTAAATTTTTAATATTATTTAATATATCAGAACAATTTTGAATCAATTTTTTTGTTTTATATTTTTTCCTTTTTCTCTTCATTTATATGGCACATATCAATATTAATAAATATGATAAAAAATTGTTAGAAGGACCAACATTTTCAACTGGTTTTGAATTTTTAGCTCTTTGATTATTTGAGTATTGGAAATCTTTCCTTTTGCCCCGTCTTTTGTGGGAGGATGATTAAAATTGCTTGCTTTAGTGCTAATGATGTTTTTCTGAAAAAAAAATGATCCCGACTAAACAAATTATAACAAAAAAAAGTTGTAAATATTATATTAATTATTTAGTTGAAACGACAAACAAAAGTTTTATAATCATAATCAGATCCATTATATTAGAAAAACCTCTAAATAAAAAATTATTTATTGATCATAATTGATTATTTTCTTAAGATAATCAAATATTTTTTTATTATATACATATATTTTTTTCAAGTTTAAACATCTTAAAATTAGGATGACAACAAACTGTCATAAGTAGAAATAATCGTGTCATCTCATTATTGTATCACCAAATATACTTTTATAAAATCTTTCATAGTTTTACTATCAACAAAATTGGTAAAATTTAATTTATCGTGGTTAAGAATCCATTTCAACTTTTCAACTAGATACTCAATTAACTTGTGCCAAGTTGAGTTAAATATATGATGAATGGACTTTTTTGAAATATAAGATGCATTCTATTAGAAAAACCTCTAAATAAGAAATTATTTATTTGCCATAATTGATTAGTTCCTCAAGATAATCAAATATTTTATTTTACATATATATATATATATATATATATATATATATTTCTTTTCTTTCTATTTTTTTCAAGTTTGAACATCTTAAGATTAGGATGACAACAAACAGAAATAATCATGTCATCTCATTATTGTATCAACAAATATATTTTTACAAAATCTTTCATAATTTTACATTAACAAAATTGATAAAATTTAATTTATCGTGGTTAAAAATCTTTCAATTTTTCAACTATATACTCAATTGACTTGTGGGAAGTTGAGTTAAATATATGATGAGTGAACTTTTTGAAATTAAAGAAAAATAATTTTCCTAACTTAATGTATAGTTTTTTTTTTTTCTCCCTAGAACAGAAAATAATGCATTTGGTAGATAATAGGAAAGTGTAGATGAAAGTTGATATATAAGGTCCCAGTGGTGCATGCATATTCCTCTTCAGATAATTCCATGTGCTAGATTAGTTCCATAATGTTTCAAAATTTCACTGCCATACACTCTTGTTTAGTGGAACCATATGACCACCTTCAAAATATCCCTGCAAAGCTAATAATAAGATACTTTAATTTAGATCCTTATGTTACTTTTGCAACTGTCTCAATCACTTTAAATTTTAGAAAAGGAATATTTAGAGTTTATATTTACAAAGAATAACTTAAATTATGATGTAATATTATTTTAGATTATATATTTTTCAAAAGTATGTTAATCACTTTTAAAATAAGAATAAAATGCAGTAATATAGATCCTACGCATATCTATGTTATGATCTTCAATTTTTGGTAAGAACTTCGTATATATTTATGTATGTTGAATATAATAATTGTGAAAAGTATTATTTTCTCCCTGATATTTGATTATGGTTTACACATTGAATACTTAAATGCTAGATTTAATATTGAAATGAATATAAATGTAGAAGACATTACTCAATAAATTAAATTTGCATTTATTTCTAACAACACAACATAATTTATTAATCTTAACAGTACCAGTTCTCTTTACAGAAAAATAATAAAACATTTCAAACCGAAATCATAATTATTTGTTGCATTTTTAAATAAGATAAGAGATATTTGCGAACAATGAAAATCTATTTCATTGATGTGGGGGTTATTTTTATCGGACCACTTTGGTTACGTAAGTATGACAAAACCATCCTTTGGAAAATAAAAATCATAATTAATTAACATATACGACAAACAAAAGTCAGAAAGAAATCAGAATAAAAAGTTGCTGATAATATGGTACACCGCTAAAGGACTCAGAATCACCGTTAAAGATAATTATAGAACAGAAAATATTAATCGCTACGGTTAGTGATTTCTTACTCTTTAGTCACCATACGTATAGGATTGGACATGTTTGGAGGATCATAAATAGGTTCAAAATTGAAATTTTATTCTGTTTTTTAAAATATTTTTGTTCTTTGAATTTAAAAGTTAAAATGTATATGGTTTTTTTCAAAACAGTGTTAAAAAATTGTTAGATTAATATTAAAATTAAAATATGTCAAACAATATAAATATTTTAGACAAAAAGTTTAAAATCTTTTTAACATATTAAAAAATTAGATTTATTTATTGTTAAGTTTGATTGTCAAATTATATTAAAATATGAGATAGACACTAATTTTAGTTTTCCGTTAAAATTTAAAAATTAAAAGCATATTCAATTTGAAATATAAAATCAATATTTGGATTCACTTTAACATTTCTTTATTTGAAATATGAGAACATTAAACACATTTATTAACTACTTTACATTTAACTAGACAAAGAGAATCCCTAAGATTAAATAACTTTAATTTTTAGTTAATTTTTTATTAAATTATTTTATTTATTAAATATTTAAAATATTGATTTATGTTTTAAATTTTTATTAAAATATGCGACATGATTATTATTTTAGTTACTTGTTTTTATATATAAATAATTTAAAGATGAGGTTTTTCTTATTAATATAAGAATGATATTGTAGCTAAATTAATTTTAATTGTTTTAGTTGAAAACATATTAGATAAAGAAATCCTGATGTTTTCCAAAGCTCAACAAGCCATCAAATTGATAAGTGATTTTAATTACTATTATTAATAACATATTAAATAATAAGGTCGTCATGCTTATGAATGAGTTGCATGTCATCAACATCTATTTACTATTCTCTTTAAAAACAAGTTGGATAGTAAAGTTGTTATATTTTCGATGTCTTACATGTCATCACCCTATATGATATTATCATCAAATACATTTTCAATTTTAATTAACACAATAAATTTTTTCTCTCGTTTTAATATGATTTTATATTTATTATATAATCTCATTTTTCAAAATACCTAAACACAGTAAATAATAATGCCACTTAATTAATAAATTAATAAAAGAAAAACTTAATTAAAAAATATAAATTGTAACTACTCAATAAACAACATATTTATGAAAATTTAGAACTTAATTAAATTAAAACAAGGTTACCATCATACATAACTTGTTTTTCAGTTGGTACATTTTAGCAATCTGTACCGGATTTTAGTAGACAAAAATACCCTTATATATTATGGATTCCAAGTTTTAAGGTTAAGGGTATTTTAATAATTTTCATTCTCAAAACTTAAAAAAAAAAAAAGAAACCCCCAAACCCTTACTCACTTCTCTCATTCCTCTCAATCCTTTCTCTTTCATCTCTCTCACTCCAACATTTTCTCTGTCATCCCTACTGTAGCTTCAATTGAAAAAAATCAGAAACACATGCCTCTAAAAAATTTTCCTTTGAAAAGAGTTGAGTCATTGACATATTCACCTTCAAGGCAAAGGTTCATTCAAGATCTCTTCAATTTCACTATCTTCACTAACCTCTCTAATTTCATCATCTGTATTTGTTGAATCATCATCTCTAAAAAAGCCCTCCAGGCCAATTATCAATTCTTTCAGATGTCATTATGCTTGTGAAAATTAGATAAAATTATATACGACAAAAATTATAAAATGAAAACTCATTATAAAGTCATTTTTTGTAAGAAATTGTTTAACAACTGAGTGTTTCTGATTTTTTTCCAGGCCAATTACCAACTCCTTTGATGTCATTATGCTTGTGAAAATTACATAAAATTAGATAAGACAAAAATTATAAAATAAAAACTCATTATAAAATCATTTTTTGTAAGAAATTGTTTTATAGCGAGTATTTCTGATTTTTTCCAGGTCAATTACCAATTCGTTTATGCTTGTGAAAATTGGATAAAATTAGATAAGACAAAAATTATAAGATGAAAACTCATTATAAAATCATTTTTTTGTAAGATTGTTTAACAGCAAGTGTTTCTGATTTTTTCAATTGGGGCTACAGTAGGGATGACAGAGAAAAGGTTGGAGTAAAAAAGAGGTAAGAGAAAGGGTTGAGAGGAATGAGAGAGGTGAGTAAGGGTTTGGGGGGTTTCTTTTTTTTTTTTTTTAGTTTTGAGAATGAAAATTATTAAAATACTCTTAACTTTAAAACTTGGAATCCATAATATATAAGGGTATTTTTGTCTACTAAAATCCGGTACACATTGCTAAAATGTACCAACTGAAAAACAGGCGTACGCGCGTTAGCAAAGCCCATATATATATATATATATATATATATATATATATATATATATATATATATATATATATATATATATATATATATATATATATATATATATATATATATTACACAGTCAAGAATAAAGCATAATTTTGTAAAATAAACTTTGATAGTATGATGTGAAGAATGTCAAAGTCGAAGAATAATGAGAATGCATAAGAACATAACAAATTTACCCAACTTTCTTAGAAACAACGATAAAGTCATTTTGTTCAAATAGAAGCAAAGTTAATTTTAAATTATTTACACATAGTAAAAATTCTTTCTTTTAGTTGTTTAGTGTTGATCAAGGAAACAAAATATAATAACTATTGCATTGGTTTACTTCAATACTTCATTATTCAATATCTTGCTTTATTCCTCAACCATCTAAATTTCTTTAGATTATCTATTTTATATTAAATTGGAAATCCACTGTACTTCCAAATATATAAAAAAAAATATTTATCCATTTTACCTCAATATCTCTCTCTCTCTCTCTCTCTCTATATATATATATATATATATATATATATATATATTTGGATAATTTTTTTTATACATATAGAGGTACAATAGCCCATCAAAATATAGGACATCCGTGCGGGTCTGTAGTTGCAATTGGCAATATATCTGCATGTTTGAATTCTTAGTGAACACAATGATTACAAAAGATTATTCCTGTAAGGCAATGACTTTAAATTAAAAAAGAATTAAAATGAGCATCACCAGCACCAAATCTAAAATATACTCATAACTGCCGTTTACCTTATTATCATATAATCCTATCTCACTATTCATGTACTATTGACTCCACTTTTTTAATTCACTACTCAAATTTACTGTTCTTTATTAAAAAAAAATATCAATAAAAAAACACTAGACAATTGCAATATAAAATCTGAGAGTGAAAAAATTTATCAATTTCTATTCATCTTAAGATTAGATAATAATTTTAGATAACCAAAGTGTATTAATGATGAAATATCGAAGGGTTTTAAAAGAAAAATATTTAAATATCCTTCACTATCATAACTCCACTGTTATGATCGCGGTACCAAACCGCTACTAGAAAAGAAAAAAAGAAAAAATGTCAAAAAGAATCATTTCAAACAAGTTTTTCAAGAAAAATATTTCATATGTTTCAAAAAATTCTTTTCAGAAACCCTTTTCATATAGGTGTTTCAGAAAATTCATTTTGCAAAGTATTATATGCATTTTCTGAAAAGTATATTCCGAGAATTTATTCCAAAAAATACGTTCCGGAATGTATTTCACCTGTTTTGGAAAATTATTTCAAAATTTCATTACGAAAATTTTATTCTGGATATTTCGTTTCAGAAAATTAATTCTGGAAATATTGTTCCGGAAAGCTTGTTCCGGACATTATAGTTTGGAAGTCACTTTTGCAAGGATATAATGGCTATTTTGTCAAATTGACGGGCTGCAGGAATTAATTACTAAGGACATTTAAAGGACATTTGTGATAATTTAAAAGACTTGATATGGGCTCTTTTCTAGGCCAGATTTCACAAGCAGTCTGAATTTCATTCATTTGGGCCAAATTTTATGTCTTTCTTTCGGTTACAGGTTGCTTCATCCTACACTTCTAATAATTTTAGAGTGTTTCATCTCTGCCTCCAAGCCTTTCATCCTCCACCTCCAAATATTTTCATAATACTAACATTACCCATACTTAAAACACTATTAATATTTAAAACAATTAAATGGTCAAAGATTCTCTCCCAATTTTTATTCTCCACGCTCATTTGAAAATCATCCATCTCACTATCTCACTTTCTCTCTTGCTTTCCTCCCTCTCTCTTTCGCATCTCATTTTCCAGGTGACACACACCACAGTTCATCTTCTTCCACGCACACACAGTACCACAACTTTGTCTTCTCAGGCAGCAGAGGTTCGTCTTTTCCATTTTGGTGTTGCTATCGTCGACGCTCGCTTCTTCTTGCTGGTCAAAGGTTGGTGGATTCCTCTGCCATATTTATTTTGGTATTTTCATGTTGCGCTATGCAAACGCAAAGGGGACTGAATTAGATATGGATATTCGATTGAGCCTACATCGGATGTTTATATCCGATGTAGGCTGAATGTAGGCTGAATCAGATATCTAGATCCGATTCATCCCCGTTTGCATATCCGATTCGTAGCCTCTTAATTTTGTTTTGAATGATTTAATGGTTCCCTTTGGTTTTGCCTATATTTTTGCCATAATTTAAACCAGGTTTCTGTCTTCTTAGGTTGGTAGGGAAAATCTAGCTTTAACATAAGAGCAAAAAATAAAGCTTTATATTGTAAGAGCTGTGCTTTTAAATCCATCCATTCTTCTTCTTGACGGATTACTGGTGGATTTGATTTTGAGGCTGAGAGGTCTGTTCAGGAAGCCCTGACCTGCTAATATTGGGACGCTCAACAATAATAATTGCTTGAAGGCCTAGTCTTATAAAGAATACTGAGTGTTGATAAGTGTGAAAAAGAATTGTTTTTATACTTATAAAGAAGCTCAATCTTGTAATTATTCATGTTGTTCATCATTGAAAAGTTGTAATAGATAGTAGATTGTTATGTAAAATATTGTACAAAAAATGGTGTATTATTTAGACTCAGCCAATTTTCGCAAAGCGAAAGCCAAAATTCGCATTGCCAGAAGAAGAAAATTCGCATAGCGCACCCGTACCTATGCGCTATCAGTTAAAGTGCAACAATTAAGAAAATTCGCATAGCGCACCAGTACATGTGCGTTGAGCGAATTAATGAAGTTAAGTGGCTTTAAAAGATGAGACAAAAAGACAGAAACATTCTTCTGACAAAAGTTCCGCATAAAAGAAAGAAACGAAAACATCTCAGGAACTTCCGGAGACTACTTCAAGGCATCAAGACACTATTTTTGCAAGGGATTGCTTCAAATGTGTACAGATTAGGATTGTTTCAAATGTGTACATTTAGATGACTAGGATTGCTTCAAATGTGTACATTTAGATGACTAGGAGTAGTTTTTGTTTCGTTGGAATTAGATGTAATGAACTCACTGTGATGTAATTTTCCTGTTCAATATATCGTTGTTCGTTCATATGTTATTTCTTGAATTTACTATCATTGTATGGAAATATAGTGTTATTTGAATGTCTCTTATTATCGAAAAGTAATTTTGAACGTCAACATAGATAGAGCACCTAAGTGATTTGGGATATAGGGATAGACTCAATAACTTGGTCATTTTTAACATCGGACTTAATGTAAATTGTATGTTAAATGGACTAAGGGATTAACATTTTGATATATAAATTTAGAACTAGTTGCTAAGGGATTAGGACTAGTATGCCTTGATGTGAATGTTTGAATGAAATAATGATATATTGTACAGAGTTTTATCCATGAAACCCAATTCCAACAAAGTTTCTTTTAAATATAATTCCTTGCACACCAATTGTTTGATAAAAATGCCAAAAAGAGTTTCTTGTGTTTTTTGTACACATTGATGTCTAATTGAGTTATAAAAGAAAGAATTGTCATGTGTTGCACAAGTCCCTTGGGAGAACGATACTTTGAACTTACTCTATATTACTTGGAACGATTTGGTATACTTGACAAAAAGTTATCAATTGTATAACTCTCATGAAGGATGGTCAACTTGTTGAAATGGGTACGCATGATAAGTTACCGACCCTGGATGGCTTATACTCAGAGCTCCTACTATGTGAAGAAGCCATAAAACTTCCCAAGAGGTTTGTTACCACCTTAAATCACAATTCAACTTTTGCCATGCATTTTTTTGTGTTTGTTAAGAATACATGACTTTTAAGATACAGATATTGTGACTATTAAGGTGACAATAAGTCTATTAATGTTTTACTATAATAATAAATTAATAATTGTTACACAATGGTTGATTTCACTATTTTTTTTATAATTTGCAAGATTTCATCATTTACTTGATGAAAAATTACCTTTTCTTTGGTCATCCAGGATGCCTGTTCGAAACTATAAGGAGATTGCAACTTTCCAAATTGAGAAGGATTCTTTAGAAAGTCACAGCTTCAAAGAACCCTCATCTCCTAAAATCATAAAGCCACCCTCTCTTTAAAGAGTTTATGTCATTTTTCGGCCTTCGGATGACTTTTTTAATTCACAAGAGTCACCAAAAATTCGGAGCCCACCATCAGAGAAGATGATTGAAAATGGACAGTCTTTAGATTCAGCAGACACAGAACCATCAATTAAAAGGCAGGATAGCTTTGAAATGAGACTACCAGAGTTATCCAAGATTGATGTTCAATGTGTGCATAGACAAAAGTCAAATGGTTCTGTCATAGAATATCCTGTTTCACCTCTTTTCACATCTGATCCTAAAAATGAACGCTCTCATTCACAAACTTTTAGCAGGCTGATAGTCTTTCTGGTGATCTTTCGGGTAAATGACTGAAACAAAGGAAAAATAACACTGCTTCACCTTGTGTATCAGTTTATATCTTTGTTACTTTTTTGTATTATTCATTTGTGTATATTTCACTGTGAAATTAAAAACAATGTTTCATGTATATGTGTTTGTGCTTGAGTAATCAATGGGTTGTAATTATTTTAATCTGGCAGTGTCTTTGCAGAATAAAGAGTACAATTAAGTAAAATCGGATATGGAGATTTGATAGAGTCCTTTCAGATTTTGATATCCGATGTGCACATATTTATATCTCATGGGGTGTATGGGGTGTAGTTAATGGTTAGCACAGAAATTTTTAATAAATATTAAATTAATAGATAACCACCTTATTAATTAAGGATTTTCATCTTATTAATCAAAGATATTTTAGGAAATTGGAGATGCATGGTGAAACACTCTAATTTTATCTTGCATTTCGAAATTTTTTTAAAGATCCAAAATTATCTTCTATAACTTAAAAAATCTTATCCTCCATTTTTTGTGTTTCATCAAATTTTAAAATTTTATAAAATTTTTTATTTTTTTATTTATTTTCGAAATTTAATAAGCTTTTAAAAATTTTTTTATCAAATTTTAAAATTTAATAAATTTATTTTATTGGATTTCAAAATTTGAAAAAATATAATTTTTAAGGTTATCTTTGGAAATTTGAGATGCAAATGTTTGGAAGTGTAAGATAAAACAGCCTTCGTTACGGTGTATGTATAAAAAGGTGTTAAGAATTTTGTGGCCTAAAAGTTCAATTGTCTATTTTATTATCTACTCACTTCAATGAAAACAAAATTTATTTTTAAACATAATTATACACTTCCTTTTATAATCTTAATTTATTGCGGTCTCAATTTACTAAAGCTTCTTAATAAAATACTTAATCATATCATACATACAAACAGAAGTGAATGTTTGCGGAATCTGTTAACAATTTAAGTCCATCACGTAACTGGAAAAAATCCTGGTAGTAACGATACTTTTAAATATAACCGATGTTTAAATAATTCAAGTTTATGTATATTTCTATAATAGAAAATCAATGTATAAAGTTATTAATTCAAATTAACCAACTTAAATATCATTTTAAATTTATTAGTATTGAAATTTCTTTATTTATTTCTTTTATACATTTAAAATATAAATTATATGCGTCAAATAATCTTGGATCTATGAGAGCACTTCAACATTATAAATATTTCATTGACATTGATAATGTCTTTGTATTATATTATCTATTATATATACATACGCTTCTCTTTACTTTGTCTCCGAAAGCAAATTAACGTTGTAGTTTTATGTTTTATTTAGAAATGTAGACCTTGTTTTCTAGAAAAGAGGCTATTTTATATTTTATTTACAAAGATGAAAACTACATATAGAATATATTTTATAAACAAATTAAAAAAACGTCATAATATTCTCAGTAATTCACAACACGAAAATCTAAAACCTAGCTTGGACCTTGCCACGTTGAAGTTGAAATCTATGTTAACTCATAGGGTGTTGTTTCATCCACCACCACACCTTTTTCTCTTCACTTTTTCTTTATTATTTTGTTTCTCAGTAAAATTTTATTTTTAGGGTTATTATTTTTTAATTTTATCCATTCACAACCTATTTCACTAATAACCTAGTCTAGTCCCGTACATGAATAAAATACTTTTCTTTCATTTTAACATTATATTTCTTCCTCTCTTTCTTTCGTCGTTATGAGATACTACAAATTACAAAGGTTGGTGGTGATGGAAAGAATTATCAAGCAGTCTCCTTCTCGTGGTACAATGTCGCTCTCATGGTGCAGTGCATGGAGTGGTGCAGTGCGTGTCGTGCTTCCTCCAGGTGTGTATTCGAATAAACCTTGAAATAAAACCCTAAAATAAAAAACGTAACATTTAAACGGAGGTGACATCCTTCAACGGATGTCAACATCCGTTTAAGGAAAAACGGATATACTTCCTCACGCTGGTTGATGCTCTGGACGCTCCTTGATGTTCCTCCACACCATGACGGCAACACTCCTTCACACCACAACGGCAATAAAAGCTTTCAAACCAAAAAAAAAAATTGAAAAGAAAAAGGAATGGAAGTGCGGGAGGTGAAACGGAAATGGAAAATGGGAAAGAGAGTTTCGTGGGTGGGTGCTGGGAAATTAGGATTTCAAATTATTTAAAATAAGATAAAAGTAAAAATCTTTTTAACTTAAGGATATAATTGTATTTAAAATAATATGAGGAGGTGAAGGAAATATAGAATGGTAACACCCTAACCCATATAAGGAAAAGACAAAATGGATTCATCGTTGGTATATTTGTAGAAACTTATTTGGTGACCACGGAATTAAATTTATCTACTAATATTAGCAACTACTGATATATCTTAAATATCAGCCACTAATATATGAATAATCTCAGCGTTGCAGTTAAAAATTTAATTAGAACAATTAAAAAAACAACTGAAACCCAATAGATGGTTAATAATTGAGAATTCTAGTTGCTTTTGCTTGTAAAGATTTCTTTCTTACAGATTTTGTCCCATTAAATTTAATTTTCCCAGATACTGAGGCACGTCTCATTTTAATTATATTTTCAATAATGCAGATATTTCAATAGAAAGAAAATGTGTCATTCCACCAAACACGACATCAGCTAGATGCTGTATCAGTTTAGTAGATAATTTCAAGCATAAAACTGTATCAAATATTCAAAAAGATTTTTTTTTTATCACACATAATAGTGTTAAACGATTTCATTGTATTGCGTTTTTGTTAATGAAGGGTGCATGCGATCACTGTTCTCCATTACTCATGAATTAGGTGAACTGTGAAAGAAGTGGGAGAAAGCTTTACGAAAGAAGGTAGATTAGAAAAATATTATCGGAGAAACATAAGTTTTTTATATTTATTTAACATTATTTTTTCTTACTTTTTATTTTATTTTTTAAATAAATATAAAAATTTATATTTTTATGACCATTTTATTTTTATAATATAGATTAAATAAATGTAAAAGCATCTCATTCTATTACTGTAGTACCATTGTATTAACTTACTTAAATGAAAAAGGAAAATGCAAAATTAGTTGATGGCTTCAACATAAATGGAAAACCAGAAAAAATCATGGAATTTCACGTAACTGGAGAGTTGCCAACGTTATCTCCACATGGCAGGGTGTGGTTGGTTGTTGGGATATTCTAATCAATCTTGTCCAAGTTGACCACTCCATCTTCAAATCAGCTTCTCTTCCTCACGACTCATACAAACCACACCCACAGAGATACGAACACGAACATTGGTATAACAATATAGGAGATGCTGTCATATGTTATTGTATGTTACAACCTCGCTGGCAATTAATGAACAACGCCAAATCTCACACCTTTACTTCTCTTTCCTCCTTCTGAACAATCCTTGTCCTTGTTGTTGATGGAGCTGTCTCTGCGGCTCACTCCTTCGCCTTCGAGTTCAACTTCATCTCTTCCTGCAGCACTTGCTCACTGCTCCAAGCTCTGTGAATTTCAGCCCAGGAAGAAGAAGAACAACGTGTGTTTCGACGCGCCTAAGCTTTCGGTGCGTTGTGTCAAGGCTTCGGCGGAGGGAAGCGGCGATGCAATCGATGATGGAAAGGCTCGAACTGGGTTCACTACACCTGCCATGGAGGTCACCACATTCAACCGCAGCACTTTCAACGATGCCGACTTTCCCGTTTGGGAAAAGATTGGTGCTGTCGTCAGACTCAGTTATGGCATCGGTGAGTTTAGCTCAGTTCTGACGACATCACGCTAACTTTTAAAATCTAATCAGTACCAAACTTCTGAACTGTTCTGCTACCCTTTTACTTTCTTTGAACTGAAGCAGAGAGTTGCTTTGTTGTGTAGCACATGAAGTAAAAGTGTTGGAAGATTCTCTTTAAATCAATCGAATTAATGACTTTTCCATCCGGGAAAAAGGAAATTAGATTGTATTTGTGAGTGGAACTTTACTTTTTCTAGCATGGGTTGATTGTGATGAGTTCCTTGTTGCAGGGATTTATGGTGCCATGGCTGTTGCGGGGAGTTTTATCTGTTCGATTACAGGAATTGACTCTCTGGGGGGTTTCCATCTATCGTTAGATGCCATTTTGGAAGGGCTTGGATATGCAGCTCCTCCAATTATGGCCCTTTTGTTTATACTCGATGTAAGTTTGTTCACACGAATTGAGCCTTTGTGAAACTAAACTTTCCTCATTTTGAAAGCTCAAAGTAACGAGTTGACATGTTAACTAATAGGATGAAGTTGTGAAGCTATCACCCCATGCCCGTGCCATCAGAGATGTTGAGGATGAAGAACTGTGGAGCTTTTTCTATGGGATGTCCCCTTGGCAGGTAATTTGATGAAACTTGCTTGCTTTGACATTTTGAATTGTTTGAAATCTAGTTCTATGACGAAGAAGGATCTAATTGAATGTTCCATGCAGTTTATACTGATGGTTGCTGCGAGTTCAGTTGGAGAGGAGCTCTTCTACAGGGCTGCTGTTCAGGTTTGTTTAGGAGCTTCTGCCTCTGGTTTTGATTAATCTTTGGATAAGCTTAAAATTGGGAATAATGAAATGCCTTTTGTGTTTAATGTACCTATGATGAATAATTCAATTATGAACAAATGCATGCAGACGAATTAGATCTGGTACTGCCTAAGATGAAGGACTGTTGCACAGTTCTTCAAGTGTAGCTGGATTCTATACTTGAACTTGAACTCTATAGTGTAATGCCCGGTAAACAGTTGAAAATGTAGAAATAGTATATAAGAAAAACAAAGTTTACAAACATTAAGTTTTAAAGTTTTAGATTGGAAGAAAAATCTGGTATTTTGTATGGACAACTCATATCTTAGAGATAGTCAAACTTTCCGGTCTATCTCGATAAAAAAGAAAAAAATTAACATCACTAAATTCATTTGTCTGCTTCAAACTAGAGCTTTATGATGAAAATTTCTTGATGGTGAAAATAAAAGAAAAAAAATTGTAGGCTTTATAGTCATTGTTTTCTGCATAAGACACTATATATGTGTGTCTAATAAGTTATTATTGCAATTCTACAGGGGGCATTGGCTGATATATTCTTAAGAGGCAGTAATCTTATAACAGATGCTCAAGGAATGGCATCATTGGTATGTGTACAACTTCTTAATTTGTTATGATAAATTTGGTGCCTTGACAACCCATAATGATGGGAGCCTCATGCACTTAACAACCCATTATTCAGTTTCCTTTTATGTTACAAGTTTTCAAAGCTAAAAGTTTGATTCCAAAAGCTAACTTATGATTTTTGTATGGTAAAATGTAGACTGGTGTGCTGCCTCCATTTGTTCCATTTGCTCAGGCATTTGCAGCAGTTCTTACAGCTGTCCTTACTGGATCTCTCTATTACATGGCTGCCTCTCCTAAAGGTCACTTTTTTTTTATTTCCCTTTCTAGACTTTCCCTATTATGTTTTCAGTCTGATTAACGATGGCCTTTTTTCTTTCTCTTTCAGATCCTACTTATATTGTTGCACCTGTTACACAGTCTCGCTCTGGTCGTCAAGATTTGAAAAAGCTGTTTGAAGGTTCAGTTCTTTTCTCCTGTAGCACACTTTTGGAATCAGTTCACATCTTCCTTATTTTTCATCATTCTGAACGAGTGAATTATAGTTCTGTCAACAGATTTATATTGTTGTTTCCATGAAAATAATTTATCATCTTTTCTAAGAGAAGATTTGGAGCAAATTTGACTTGTTAATTTACTGATAAGTAACGATGGTACATTTGATCAAGAAAATGCCTTTGAGCAACATCATTTATAATTTTCTAGTTGTGATGTCTTGATCTCAATCACTCTAATTTTGGTTTGCAGCCTGGTATGAGAAACGGCAAATGAAAAAAATCTATTCTCCACTTCTGGAAGGATTACTAGCCCTGTACCTAGGTCTGGAATGGATCCAGGTAATCTTTAACTTGAAATTTTATTTATTTCACAATTATTTGGTTGTTGTCTTGGGTTTAAGAGGAAAAAACTAATTTTTATTTATTTATTTTTCTGTTTGGAATGCAACGTGACAGACTGATAACATTCTTGCTCCGATTATCACACATGGCATATATTCCACTGTGATATTGGGACATGGGCTTTGGAAGATACATGACCACCGGCGTAGACTACGTCAGAGAATCCAACAGTTAAAATCAGAAGAAAAAAACACCAACTAGATTTTGAAATATTATCACTGTTTTTGGTTAAAAAGAAGTGTATATTAGAGTTGTTGTATAAAGAGAATATATGTATACTCATTTTAGTTTTTGTCTCGTACATACAGAATAATCAGGTTTTGTTTACAGAATTTTCTAAATAAGAGTTGTCACCTTTTTTTCCCCAGTAAAATGGGATAATAAAAATGTTGGTTCTTTTGGTCAGCGACACGAGGTTTATAACATAGACAATTGCTAAACGTATTCGCTGTAATTGTTAAGCATATTCTCTCTTTCAATTACCTAAATACCCTTAAAACGCAACTGCTAAACAGAAATGGTCAACTCTACAAGAAGAAAAAGAAAGGTAACAAAGAAAATAAATGGAAAAGTATTTGGAGAATTTGAAAGGGGATGGCTGTCAATCACGACCATATGTTTTTTAATGCCAAAAACTAAGTTTTTTTTTATCGAAATTACTCGCAAGTAAAAACAAACAAGAGAATTGGATCAATTGTTCACCCAACATGAGTACCAAATTAATGAATCACTGATTGAATATTATATTAATGATTAAACTGAATCAATATATAAATAAAATCTGGCATAGACTTTATTGAAAGAATTTGTTTAGATGTTGGTAATATTTTAGCAATTGAAGGGTATGGAGTCCAAGTTTCAATCCATAAACGACACCTAAAAAAAGAGAAATAGAAATAGGGGAGAAATAAATGCAGAGATTGAGTTGGAGAGTTGACGAGATGTTGCAATAAATGAAATGTGCATATCGGGAAACGAAATGATGAGAAGAGAGACTCAAGGGCGATGCCTAAAGAGAACGCAGCATCAACCATAGAGAAACACGTTTTATTAGGGAAATTGGTAAACTCGTATCACTACTATTATGGGCTTTCGTCAATCAGGATTGCTTTTTCATCCCAATTAACCGAACGAATGAGTTATCAAGTCCGTGATTTCTTTTAATTATTACTACTATTATTCAAATAAAATATGATTCATAATACTATTGGTATTTTCTTTAACCTACAAACTATGTTTATCAATAATAGATATATTACACTTTAAATCACTCCGGTGCATCCATAGGTAAAAATACTAGTTAATAACAATTTTAAGGCAACTTTTTCTAGAATCTGCCCGCACCTACATACACTTTTATATTTCGGATTATATAATTTAAAATATAACTTTTTGTATTCTGTATTGTATATTTTGAAATATAAAATAAAAAAATAAATTCTAAATCATATATACCAAATTATAAACAAAATAATTTAATTATACATTCTATAATATAAGATGAAAAATATCTTCTTCCATTCCGGCCGGAATACAAAAATGTATGAGTACATGCTAAAATTATGGAGGTGCAGGAAGCTGTCCACTTTCAATCTAAAAGTATAATATCGGTCCTAGATCCAGTTTTGATTGAATCAACTAGTCTGGTCCGAATCTTAAAATACTGCTCATAATGTTAAATTATTTATCATAAATTTAAAGTATAATGTAAACGTTAACAGGTGATTATGAATTTTAATTATAGTATTTATATGTTTATAAATATATATTTTTTAAATGTAATCTAGAGACTAAAATAAAAAAGTAATTTACTTGCATGTATTTGATGTTTAAAGAAAACACTAGGCAAGACAAAGCATTTGTGTACAACCTTGTTGGTATTTGCTGCCGTTTGTGTAAAAAAGGTACTTTGGCCGGAGAAGTGTATGGGGATGAATGAAGAAGTGAGTAACCTCTTGACAGCCCATGGAGCAGCAGTATTATTTTTCTTAATCTTCCAGTTGAGAGATGATTCTCGCAAAGACCCGATATCCTTGGGACATATCCGTGAAAAGGCAGTACTCGTTCGCAGCATGGTATGTAGCCATTAGGCCTGGACATAACGTTAAATACAATAAGGTACTTTAATTACTTCCAAATTCAATATGCATCAAATTATTCTTAGGCATGTCATACCGTAGCCAGATGTTTGGACATCAAAACCTTCTTCCTGTGACACAACGAGGGAGCTTAAGTATTTAATGTATGTAATACAAATGCTTTTCATGAACCAATGAGAGTATTTCTCTTTCACCTGTAGTTCCCGAATGAGAGGCAAACTCCCAGTAATCGAGTAAGGCTTTACGTACCCAACCACTTCTTCAGTTGCTTTGCATAAAACATGGAAACCTTTAGAATTAAGATCACAAGCAACTCCAGACAGTGCCTCGTTAAAAGTTAAAGTTAGGCTGTAAAGAAGAGGAAGGAAGCCTAATGAGTAACAGATAATCTTTTAGTTCAAAGAAAACGACCCAATCAAGAGATCGAAGAAGATACAAGTGATTAAAGATTCTAAAGTAAAATGGCTGACTATTTGGAGTTGAGCGCTAAACCAGAATTTGCTAGTTCAGGGAGGATAGACAGGTCTCACCTTCCTCTTATGTTTTCATCGGGTAGGACATATTTTGAAACTGGACCTCTACTTTCTAGCTTCTGAATATTCTTATTAATATCGTCCACGTATTCTTGCAGCTTCTTCATTACATCCTTTACACTGACCAAGGCATTACGCATTGGATATGATATTATTTACATAAAATAAGTAAAACTGAAAACTGTCATCCTATAAATATATAATTTGCACTTACAATAAGCTAGTAAAACAAATGAAGAACAAAAACTGAACCATATAACTTCCTTACAACCAAAAGTTTGACCGTACTGTAAGATGTAGCTTACTTGTAGAATGGAGTCAACCTGCAGCAAACAAACGAGAGACATCTGTAATGCAATGCCATTCTTAATAAATGCCCAGGGTAATTCCAAGGAGGAGAATTAACCTGACATCTCCTGAAATAGTACATTCCCCTGGAATTTGGTTGATTCCACCTCCTGGATCTGCAGTAAGGATGTAATAATTATGAAATGTGTAGATTTTATTCTTCATAAAAACAAAAGGCAGACAACTTACAGCTCCATTGGGTTGGTTTCATGGTTGATGGAGTTGCAAACCCGTAAACCTGTTCCTGAGGATGAGGTGGGAAGTCTCGGTAAAATCGGGACTGGATTTCCTTCAGAGCATCCATGCCTAGCTCCAATGCATTAATAGCCTAGAAGTCGCCAAATGGAAAATAAGTTTTCAACTGTGATACTTATAACAAATATGCCCAATTTTCAGGCAGCAGGGATATGACACAAAAAAAAAAAACATATATAGTATTGGCATTTCCTTTATATCTGAACGAATGATACCCAGCAATTGTAACATGATAAACACACAATCAAGCACAGGATGCAGCCGAAAGTATTTTCTGCTCCTTAATTAATTTTGTCAATAATAAGGTAGGAAGTGAAAGCAAAGATGTATAACCAGGGATGATACTGTAATACAACAGAAATATTTAATTTTTACTCAAAAGCAGAAAATAGGCAGTATCTACCAAATATCGTTGGGCTAGAGTGCCAGAGTAGCAATCCTCTTCCAATGGTCCCACATTTTTGTTATGCCATGTGTAAAGTACTATAGCTAATTTTTTACCTCACTACTTTACCATATTTTTGCTTATTTTGTGCTCAAATAAGCATACCCTAAATAAAGACAAATGAAACCACAGTACAGTCCTCATCAAACCTCAGTTATAACTCTTCCAGACGCTAACTACCTAACCCTTTAAATCCAAACCAATCACGCCATAAACTAGCCCGGAGGTTCTGACACCTTACAAACCAACCAATACTTTTGACCCCACGATGCAGTTCGTATAGCCCAAACAAGCTACATGTCTTAAGACTAGTCTAGATGGTGAATACATGGCTACCCATAACACTCAAACAATCAAAGGTCTACTTAACATGACCTGGTGGTGAATAAAAGATAGAATTAAAATTTAAAATCCCCAGTGATTTGTTCCATTACTTTCCCAGCATTCTAAATTTTAATAATGTTAAAAATTTGCACATAAGCTAAACTAAAATTCTTTCCTTAACAAACAATATAAGCATATTATTACTCTAATGCATAATAAATAGACATGAGTTAATAGAATGGATTATTATTTGTTAGCTTCTATCCCTGCATAGCACTGGTAAAGGTCTTTTAATCTGTTGAATTACAGACTCACATTAAAATATCTATTGCTACCAGACCAAGACAGCAACTACAACATATCTGAAGCAAGTTTGGCCGTATAATGGGCAGATGACTCAATTTAATATTAAAATAGACGTAAAAACAGATTTGTATTGTGCAGTTACTCCCATAGTTTTCAGCTCCAAGGGACAGATCATGGATCCTTCAAGTTAATCAAGTGAAAACTATTACTAAGCATAAATGTGAAGCTGAAATTAATTTGAGCTGTAACATTTCTGCACAACCGAATCACTATCTAATAAGTCTAAGTATCAAACAATTCCCAAATATTTTACTAGCTTAAGGTTTGCTATGATTGCACACATTTGACATGCCTTTATAGAGGAAAACACTTATTATATTTCATATTTGCTTACCTTCTGAACTAAAGCAAAGCATTTTTTTTTCACGGATTCTAGTGGTAAATGGCCATGTTCACAAGGCATTCTTTTAATTTCAAATGTTTAAAGATTTTTCATTGTAAAAAAATTTTGGGGCAGGGGGTTCAGAGGAACATATTTCATCCATTCCCCAAAAAACGTGCCCGGACGCAATCATAAACAAAAGCAGAGTTCAAGAAGCAATTATGATTGGATCAGTCACATTGTGCTAGCCTCTTGGATAATCAGCACATAGAACTTTGTCAATACTATGTGAAGACTTTATCAGACAGAAAATATAATTGCTCAGAAAATTAGAACATGATTGTAGGCAATAATATAAGAGCATACTTTATGAGCTAATCCACTGTGAAAGAGCTTCCCCGTGACCTGAAGTTTCCAAGGTATCATACCACCAGTCCCTACGCATGGTTGTTTATCTGCCGTGTCAATCCAGTACCTGAGCAGAAACTGCACAGAATTAAAACTAGCAGAAATATTAAAAGTGGAACTGAAATCGCTAATAACGTTTTTTAAAGAGATCAATTCAGAGTTACTTACGAATTTCTTTAATTTTAATTTAGACAGGCATTAACGAGATAACAAAGACTTACAGAGGGCCATTCTTCAGCTTATTGAGGAGACCATCTTTGACAAGCGCATCCACACCAATACCAGTAATTGAAGAATTCTCTTCGTTGGCTATAAAAACAGCAACAACAGATGATTTCAAATTCGGCTTGGTTTGCCCGAGCTTTTTCATGAGTTCCGCGACAAGTGCCACGTGGCCCAGACAATCAGTAGTTCCACGACCCCGAAGCTTATCCCCATCAATGCTCAGTGAAAACGGATCAAAATCCTGCATCACATCGAAATGGTTGCGAGTGTTATGGTGGTGATGTGAGATGGTAAATGGCACAAAATAAGAAAGAATGAATGGATACCCAATCGTTGGGATTGGCGGTGACGACGTCCATGTGGCAACCGACGAAGGAGAGGATTTTACCGGGAACGGTGCCGGGGTACTCGACGATGAGGTTCCCCCGTCCGGGAGTGTAGGTGACGTGGTTAAGGAGCAAGGGACCGCCGCCGGTGGTGGTGCTGAAGGGTAATAGAACGTCCAACACGTGTTTCACCACTCTGTCCTCCTCGGGAACGAGCTCCGGTGGGTTGTTCTGCACGTGCTTTGATTCCCCAATCAGCTTGGAGAGAAGAGGCACGAATGAGTCCCTCTCCAGATCCCCTAATGTTGCTAACAACTCCGCCATTGAATTTCCAAAACCTTTCGCTTCTCTTCTTCCTCTTTCAGTTTTCCTCTTCTTCTTACACTCTTATCCCATTCCTACTTCTTTGTTACGTTACGTTATTCTGCTCCTCGTTCGGTTTCGGTGCATACTTCGTTCTTGGACCGCGGTGACCCACCTTGAATCAAGGGCCCAGATTCAGCATATAATGGGCCAATACAATGAATATCGATTCCAGCCCATTTAGTTACTCAGGTTTGAAATTCGAAAGATAAAGTAATAAACAAAAAGCTTTATCTGAACTATTTAGACTTTTTAAATATTATGGGATTCAGTTTTACTATAATACATCTTTTGTCAAAAACCAAGTATATTCGTTATTTCTTTCATTTCACAAATATTTTTTCATGAAATTCGAATTATCAATCAATTGTAAACTATTTTATGTTATACCAACTCAATCAAAAGCGTCTTAAATTATTTTAAAGTTTATATATTTTGAAATAATTGTTTACTAATAAGATTTTTAACTTATAGTGAATACCATTATTACACCGGATTAATTTCTGAAGGGTATTCAGATATTAGCACCTGGTATTTTATTTCATCCGAAACTCATTAAAAAAATGTTGTAGGAAACAAGTGACTATATTTCTAAATATTAGGATGCATAGGAATTTTTAAATTTTTTTAAATATATTTAAAAAAATTATTTTTATTTATTTAGTTTTTAAAACCCTTGCTTTGAAAACAAATTTCAAAACTTAACAAGTTTTTAGATGAAAAATTAACTACTCACTAACATAAAGTTATTTTATGAAACGGTTTTTCAAAATAACAAATTGGGAATGATGACTTTGATACTGGTTGTGATAAAACTCATTTTATTTTATGATATTAGGTTTATTTATAAATAATTTAACATGAGATTAAGAGTCTTTTAAAATTAAGAATAATAAAATAAATTAACTTATTCTATTATTGGTATGTCAAAAATGGAACATGGCTGGTTGATCCGTTTGATCCGTTTTAAGAAAGCGAATTGAAAATCTCAATCTTTCTTATCAAAGGTGGGTAACATGTTACGACTTTACTTTTTATTTTAACTTCTTTATGTTTGTATTTTAACAAATTTGGTTTATATATATATATATATATATATATATATATATATATATATATATATATATATATGTTTGTTAATCTATTTAAAGTCTATTAAATTTTAATTGAAAAAAAATCTCTATTAATAAAGAAAGACATACTTTAAACACAGAAGTATTTTAATAATTATTATTTTTAGTTTAAAATAAAAAATAAAAATATGAGAAGTTATTCAAATACCCTTAACCTTAAAACTTAGAATCCATAGTATATGTGAATATTTTTGTCAACTAAAATTTGGTACACCTTGAGATATTATGCAAGTTACTAAACCATATATATATATATATATATATATATATATATATATATATATATATTTATGTATATATGTATTAAAATGTGAATATTTTGTAAGTTTCACTTAGTTATTATTTTTATTTTAATTTTTATTAACAAAAATGCTGGTTCACATCTAACCTGTAGCATACTTATTGATGACGCGAAGCAAGCTAAAAGGAGTCACAAGTTGAAAACTCTCCAATGAGGCTAAAGCCCTTGACATTTAATATTCCTATTTAAAACTAATATTATGTGTGGTATGTTAATATGATAATTTTAATCCAACAAAATATGATTTACCGGATGGAAAACATGATAATTGAATTGAATAAAACTGACTATTTTAGTCCAAAATAAAATCAAACAAAGTCTTAAATTTTTTTAAGAAAAGGTTAAAAAAACATTAAGACTGGGATGGTCTTGAGTAAATATAAATAATAGCTCGAATATAACGAAGATGATACGTAAAAAGGCAGAAGCAATAAATAAACAAATAAATAAATAAAGTGTGTGAATTGAAAATTGAAAAAGACCAAGCGGACATTGTCATATTCTGAGTGAGAGGAGAAATGTGAATGTATGCAAAGTATGTATGTATGGATATGTTTACGTCTATTTCTGTGCGGGAAGTGTCACTGTTAAGAACAGTCAATTGTTAGAAGGAAGGGAAAGAAAAAAAAAAAGGAGAGTGACAGGGTTCCATGCAGATGCAGGCAAGGTAAGCATAAGGAAAGAGCAATGATTATCGATCTGTGATGACTGACTGGGTATACGAGCCCAGACCCTGACCACGACTAAACCTCAATCCCACCTCCACCTAATCTAATGACCATTATCATTAATTTAACATTAATACATTTATTAAGAAGTGCACGCATGCAGGCAGAGTAGCTTTATAAATAAATATATAGTTTTTTATGGGTATGTAGAGATGTTAGGTTTAAATTCCTAAAATAGTAACCTGGGTCGGTTAAATATTCTTTTGCCGAGAAGTTACAGATGAATAGAGGACAGGACAGACACAGAAATCATGGTTCATGAGATGTGAAGATGTTTGAAAATGGTGGTAATAAAGCAGAGGGTAGAAGAGAAGAGAAGAGAAGAGAAGAGAAAAGGGGGACCAATAATTAAGGTGTCCATAAATATATGTGCTCCTCTTAGCTGGCTGTCCTGCGCTCCTATGGTTTTCGCGGGGACCGCGACAGGGTAACGTTAATTATATACAATCTGTCCTGTTCTCAAACATCAACACACTCTCTCTATTACTCTTTACAAAAATTATATCTCCACACCACACATCTATTTCTTTCCTACGCTTCAAACCAGACAACGCACCAAAATAAACTTTTACTAACTCTCATCAAGATCATGTAACAGAATCATCTTTCACACCTCTCACAATATTAGAAAATGGTTTTAAACCTAAAAAAAAACGGATAAAACAGAATCTCCACATAAATCTCATTAAGATAGGTTCTAACTATAGCTTTGATACCATGTTAAAAGTAAGCTTTAAGTCTAACTCAACCCCACACAAAACCGGCTTATAAAACAAGATTTGCACCTTATTTATATATTATAACTTAACTTTATCTTTAATCGACGTAAGACTATAACTTAACTTTATCTTTAATCGACGTAAGACTTTCAAGAGATAACCTAACTTTTCACTAACTCTTAAGTCAAACATAAATCTCACAAAACATATAATAACAATAAAAATATCCTTTTAAAATTGTTAAAAAATAGATTTTAAATTTAAATAATAATTACAAGTTATTCAACTTTAAATCTAACTTAATCGTAAAAAACTTATATTATGTAAGATTAATTTTGACTAGTTTTACAAATTAAATTAGACTAAAATTTTATTTTTTAATATAATATACGAGTAATGGAATAAAACTTATTTTAATAAAATTTGTTGTTAATTAAAATTACAATTCTATCTTTTATTTATTGAATTTTTTTATTAATGTTTAATTTTACTGTATAAGTCTTGACATGAAATATATCCTCTGTCAATTAGAAATAATACTAATTTATAATATATAAATAAATATAATTTATAAATAAGTAGAAATCTTGTTTTATAAATTAATTTTGTAACTTGAAATAAACTTAAAATTTGACTTTTTAACAAAAACACACAATGATTAATAAAAGCAAATGTTAAAATAATTTGGACGTTTTTATCTAGAAATATGTTTTAATTTATTATTGTTTTATTTTCATTATTATATCAAGTAATGGATTATTTTACTTGATATAATGAAAATACAGCATCTACATCTTAAAGTAAACATCAATGAAAAATAGTGCTTCCGTATCTATGATGAGATACTATTGAAGAGTACCCTTCCTTCATTGTACAGAACATTTGTTTTATATGTAGGGTCACTGAATTGATTCCTGTGTATAAATGTTGATTTAACATGGAAGCGTTTTATAATTTAATTTGACTTTCTTCATCAATGGAGTTGAAATAATTAAAGGAGATTTTGTGTAAGGTGTCGTGATCATCTTATTATACTTCTATTATACTCACCTAATTCAATACTGGTTTTAGTATCTCTTAAATCTCAAATACTTACACCTTTATTCAAATATAGTGCTAAATATTAATTCTTTTAATATATTTTGGGGAAATTTTATCATAAAACAAAGGAATTACTTTTATATTTATAAACTAGAATTTCCCTTTCATATGTACTTTTAAGTCTACTAAATATTCTTATTGTCAAAGAAAATGATGAAATATTTTATTTAATTCGAAAGACATATTTATCCTTGTTGTCGTAACAAGTCAAAGTAAAACTCAAATTACTATTTGTCTCCATGACATTTGTATAATTAAGTGACATAAATAATTACCACTTATAATCAATATTGGTACATGATTACATAAAATCAGTGATTTTAAATTTTAATTAATCTAAAATTATAATTTATTTTGCATAGTATTAATATTTAAAGTTTACACTCGCCTCAAATTTACATTAAAATTAGATTTATGTATTTGAAATGAATAAAAATAACATTATATGTTTAAGAGTAGTCACATGACTTGGTGTAGAAGAAAATAACTCAGCAAATATTATGTAAGAAATGTTGAAGCATCAAATTAATATACAAAAAATTATAATTTTATAATGTAGTTTTTTCATCTTTTACCAGTTACTAATAGATGAAAATACAGTTAAGTGTAACTTAATTTCGTTTGAATGGTACATTTACTTATATAAAAATCGATTTATTTCTATATGACGTGTATCTCCAATAAATAAAATCACATCAAAGGGAGTATTTAATTATACCCGTTTGGAAATAATCATTAACTCAAGAAGTCAAGACATAAATGTGAATGTCAAGGTCAAAATCACACGCAACCCATCTATATTCGACAGCAGCACCTGATCCTACAAACCTAATGTGATACTCTAAAGTCTAATCTATCGAAAGTTGGAGGCTTCAAACTGATTAAGAAATCATGTCCTTTATGAATATAATGTTTTCTAATATGTATTAAAACTCTAACTTATGTATATACGCACACACAGAGAGTGGAGTATCTGATATGTTATGAGCTGAAATTAGTGCTGATTTGCGGAAGAATTGAGGTCGGAGTGTCGTTCTGGGCCATGTGTTTGTCTTATAATTGTAATAAAACGACAACATCAACCAAACAAAGGTCATATGATTACTCACTTAAAAGTGATTCGAGTTTTGGATATCTGGGTTGGAGTTAGGACCACATGCAGGGAGAAGACATTCATATTGAAGTATGCAACAAAACTAGAAAGCTATATAAATGTACGATTTCTGCTCAAGCCTTCCTCAACAAAGATTGCACGCCAATGCTGCTGCTTAATAACTAGCAAGAACACATGCACATGTACCACGGGGTCCCCTGCATAGTTGTAGCCCACTGACTCCCATTTATTGTCCCCATTTTAAGTTTGTTTTAGGAAAATGTTTGGTGGACATGCATTGGGCTGTCCACATCCCCATTCAGAAACAAATACAAAAGAGAGAGAAATCATACTTCTGTCAACTAATAACATGAACTCATAACATATGCTACTCCTTATTTATTGAACTAAACATATTACCCAATTTTTAAAAATTTATATTTGTAACATTTCACATTACTATTTCCAAAAAAAACTACTCCTCTCCAATGGATTTCGGTGTGGAAGCCTACCAATTTTGTAAAGTTTGTCTTTTTATCCTGATTCTGAGATGTAAATGTCTTTTATGCTGAGTTATACATGATTCTCTCCTTAAAATTATGTCTCTAAAGCATCTGTTGTTGTCTTTTTACCGGGGGACAACTAACAAAGAGGATGGGCAATTTATCTGAGAATGAGGCGCAATCTACTGTTAACACGCTATCAGAATTTACATTCAACTTCTGTAAACTTCACCCTAGCAGTGAAAAGTACAGGAGTGGAATCAGCTGGTCATAATGTTCATCAATTTTACCTAAATATAAAATATGAAATTAACTTCTCTTAATGAAATTTAAATAATAAATAAATAATAGGAACTTTCTTTATGTACTAATTTTTTGGACAAATATTAAGCTTTAGAAACAGACCAACAGCCACCCATTTGCCTAATACTACAGTTCTGCTGTACTACTGTTACATTACTTTAATCTCTCTTCTGAGTTGCTTCGCAGTGATGACACTCTATAACATGGAACTAACTGATAAACACCATTTCGATGAAAATGAAGCTTCTCGCAAAGGGTTGAGTAGCTGCAGTTTCCCAAGCCTCCTTCACTCACACATATACCATTATGTAATTCACGGAAAATCGGTTGGTCAAAACCATGGGTCAGTACACTGCTCGTGTTGTGTTGATTGAGGTGAATGAAAAAAAAATGTTATCAATACAAAAAGTCATGTAAAATGTCATTTTTAAAGTAATTCAATGCATAACAGTTATATATATTATAACTATTTGCAATTTATTTTTGGTGAATCTGATATTTTGCATTTTAGAGGCTACCAAATAGGTGCAAATCTATGGAGTAGAGCATTTGTAGCTGCTGTTAAAGAGGATGCTTAGACATTACAATTAGGATCAGAAGCAAGTTAGCATCTGTTGTCTTAACGGACGGAGCAGAATCTACAAAAACTACAATTCTGCAGCTTTTTCTCCCTTTCAAGTTTGAACACATGTTTATATCTTCTTTCGATTTTTTAACTCCAAGAACAAGTTGGGATTTCATCCTTTTGGATTCTAATCTATGATAAAACTTTTAAAATAATATATATTGAAGTGAATAATTATAAATGAATTCATTTGTTTTATTTATATATAGAGCAGTGCTACGACGGAGAAGTCTTTTAAATGATCTGCAGTGGGAAATAATTAATAAATGATGAAATAATCTGAATCTTACACCATTTATGCCAAAAGAAAAAAATTTGGTGGATGATACTTGAAACTAACTCTAACAATGTAAAGATAACTTAATCCAAGAACTATTAATTATAATTGTAGATCATATAAATATTTTCCCACCTAACCTTTTTCCCCCCTGTAATTCATATATATTCATAATTTTCATTTCAAGAAATTACAAATTTTATTTATATATATAGAGAGAGAGAGATCGTTTTAGTTATTTTAAAATGTAATATTATAATAAATTTCATTCATGTTAATATTTTTTATGTTTTTCTCAAACTGAATTCATTTTATTTCATAATTTTTTTACTTACTCATTTTTATTTATTTCAGTTTTCTGACTTTAACAAACAAAATGTATGAATGTAAAAAAGAAAGAAAAAAAAACCCTATGAAAAAATATAGTATGTTATTCATCTCTCCTTTATTATTTTACTATATTTTAATCCGTTTGGCTTTTATTGTTTCAATGATACCATATCCTGTTGATCCTTTCAATGACAATGATGACAATTGAAAAAAACAAGGATAGTAAAGAATAACTATTTATTGGCTTTATATAAGTAAAATAACCAGTTAAAGTTGTTTATAATAAATGCCCTGTCCAATTTTTTATGAAATAAATATTAAAATAATTAATCATATAATGTTAAAGAGTAGCACTAAATTTATCTTTTTAAATTACTTTTAACATTCATATGGTATACATTATTTCTTAAAAAATAATCTTGAATCTATTTACTCTTCCCTAATGCATACATTGACACTCGTTTTAAAAGGATATATATTAAAATGTTTTAAATTACCCTTTTATATAATAAATTAATTAATGTATAGTGGAATTCTATTTTTCATCAACAGGAGTAAGGTTTTTAAAGTACTCATCCCAAAATCAAATCTAAAAATATAAAATATTAATTTGAGATTAAGAAAACTATTTATTTATACAATTAATAAAGGTACGGTTTCTTTTTAATGTGCATATTTCGGTTTTCGGTTTTATTCTTTTAGTATTTTTTTTAATTTAAATGATTATTTATAATAAAAATTACAAAACAAATTATTTATAATAAAATTATAAAAAAAAATTAATTTTGCAATTATATTTTTATTAAAATAATTTAACAATATTTTTTGTTTTAATATCTATTATAAAAATAATTTGATTATTATATTAAACACCATGGAAAGTATAAGATGAAATTTAGGATTTTCTTTAAAAATTAAGAAATATAATTAATACTAGTACAAACTTGAGTGTAATTTTTGCTATGGTTATATATAACTACTATGGAATTGGGGTGGAATAATATTAAATTATACTATCAATAATATAGCCGATAAATTATCTCTTATAAGATGTTTATTATTGTATAAAATAATTATAATGCCTTTTACAACTTTTTTTATATAAAAATATAAATCATACAATAATCAAAGTATTAAAAGTAATTATTTTTAAAAAAATAGAAATATTTAAAAGATACAAATTTTAAGGTACATATATTCAAAATAATGCTATCCTTTTTCCTTGATATTTATAAAGAATTAAATACAGAGGAAAATGGTGTCTTACAAGTATTTAATATTTTCTTACTTAATAGGTAGAAGGATTAGAAAAAAAAAAGTTTACAATTCATATGAATAGTATACTGAGATATTTCACAAATAAAAAAGATGACCTATCTTTATTTTAAAATGAAATAAATTTTAAACTTTACTTAACTACTAGTTTATTAACTGGTAAACAATAGACCAGCTAATTAACTCTTTTTAAATAATTTCAAATTTAATAGTTAATAGTAATAAAGTGTGTGCCTTAATCAGTGGTTTCTTGAGAGATTTCTTAGAAATAATTTGAAATTAACAATGTTCTTATACAATAGGAAAACAGTTAAGGAATGACTTACTGAGTGGATGAAATAGAGGGATAGAAAAAACTTAATTAAGTTTTAAGTTTGATATAAGTTTATATATATATAATGATAATTTAGATTCTATTTTTGTTTTAAGTACTCAAACTTTTTATGTTTTTTATTTGAGATTTTGTTGTGTTATTTTTTTGATTAATTTGATCCTATGACTATTATCTTGTTTTGCTTATTTATATATATTTGTTAAAAAATTTAAGATTTTGTGATTAATATAAAATAATATCGTATTAAGATAAGAAGACTAGTTTTATTACTGTCATGTTTTCTTACTATATTGTTGTCGTTATTCAACACACTTTAAATGAAATTAATAAATCTTGTTTTGTTTTATACTAATTACAAATTCATTGTTTTAACACTTGAAGGCAAATAAGTAATAAGAAGTCATGATAACAAAAGTCATACAATACGAAAAAATTAAATAAAAAGTATTCAATTAAAAAATTAAAAAAGTTGATTAAAAACTTAAAATTCAATTAGTAATATATATGTTATGTATAATTCACATTATATATATAATCCAAGTCAAACATAGTAGCTATTCCTAAATCTTAGTGTCAATATTCCATAATCATAAAAGTTTTGTAGTATTTCATCTCTTAGAATTAGAAACATTTGGAGGTTTAATTTTTCTTTATATTTACACAAAGCTTAGTACAAATAAATATATAGATACAGAGGCTGGTGAAATGAATTTATCAGTAATGAACCAAAAGAAATATTGAACAAAATGACAGTGGGAAGTTTGCAGTTTTGTCTAAACAGAAAGGTGTGAACAGTGAAAATATTATATAATACTAAAATGACTTAACAGGTGAAGGATGGAAAATAATCCCCACGGAAATGTATGCCCAGACAGACATATATGTATGTACTTAGACAACTCTAAAATAGAAAATGACACTTCACTGCAACCTTTTTCAGTGTCTTACTCCGAAACCCTAATCTCCTCCCATAATTACTGCCAATATTTCTCCAAAAATTAATACCAACTTACATTTTTTTTCTTTTTCTTTGAAAAATTTACATGTGGTGCCTCTCTCCTTCTTTCCCATCCCCACCCATAGCTTGCTCCTCCCTCCATCTGCACCTTCAGTCAAAAAACAATCACACACAGATGAAATCGATCAACCAACAAAAATAACAAAATCGAACCCAAAACAAAAACCCACAGGCCTATCCAAATCTGGACACGGTAATGCTATCATATCACAAACATCATCAAATAACATCACTGTCGATCTCTTCCAGACACACAGCCAAGAAGGAGATCAGCGAAATAACAATACTTTAGTCACTTTACTTTCTCTTCTCGTTTGCTAATACCACTATATGTGGTTGTGGTTTAACCTTTATATCTATTTATATTTTTGAGTTTCTGGGGGCAAGATTTATGAGGTTTGTGTTGGTTTGTGGCCGAGGCGGAGCTCTAGATCAAGCTCTTCGAGGTGGCCGGCAGCAAAAGAGGAAGAAGTTGCCGATTGTTCCACTTTGCTGGAGTAGAAAGAGGAAACAGTAGCAGTGTTGATCCCAGTCGAGGGTGCACCGGGAAAATTAAAGGAAGTTTGCATCAGAAAGTTGGTTGAAGGATAGGAGGAGATAGAGAGAAGAGTGGAGGGAGAGGGAGAAGAAGAAAGAGTATTGGTAGAGGGGGAATTAGAGAAGGGTGGTGCACTAGGGCTTGGTGGCAAGTGGTAGAGGAGGCATAACCCAGCATTTGCAACAAGGTCTTGAGGAGGGATGTTGATGTAGGGTGAAGAAGTGGGAAGAGAAGAGATGGCGGTGGAGGAAGGAGGGTGTTGGTTGAGGCGTGCACGGTCGCGGCGGTGGACGTTCATGTGGCCGCCGAGAGCTTGGGCGGAGCGGAACTCCCTTCTGCAGTATGTGCAGGTGTAGGAGCGTGGAGGCCATGTGGTTCCCATGATGTTCCTTGTGTCTTCTGCAAAAGCTCTGACCTCCCATGAGTCATCGTCGTCTTCTTGGTGGTGCAGTTGCTGGCTAGGGTTCCACATCCAAGAGGAGGGGGTGGTGGTTGTGATGTTAGGGTTTGGTTGAGGTTGTTGTTTTTTGGGGTGTTGGGATTGTGATAATTTTTGGATCTGGGTCATGGAGACTAGGCCAATCTCTGCAGCCATGGTACAGTCACTGACATTTAAGATAGATAGAAAGATAAAGAGATAGATAGAAGGGAGATGGGGATGAAATTTGAGCAAAATTAAAAACAGATTAATTTGGTTAAATAGGGGAATGGGGGTAATTAAACAGCTGGGTCAAGACAAAACTAAGCTTTAAAACATCAAATCGAATGTATCACCAATGTTTGAAGTAAGCAGTTGGAACATAGTGAGATTGACATTGTAGTAGTAGATTAATTTATTATTGTCCACACAACTGGTTTTTACCTTTGCTATGGACAATTTCTGTTCCTTTGGCTTCTACGCCACATAAATATCTCACGCTGTATCTCCGAATAACTTCAAATTCTTACATTTCTCAAATCAAAGGGATATTACAAACAAATTAAACTGCCACCCAAACCAATAACATTTTAAAGAAATAATAATATAACCAGTCATAATTTCTTAAGAACTTTAAAATTTGAATTATAAACCAAACTATATAACCGTTCAAAAATACTTATAAAAAAATGCTTTTAATTAATGATACGTTACTGTCACTGTCACATTCTTTACATTGATTTTAACAACGTCATTTCAAGAATGTGAGTCTTCCAACATCAAAGTGTCGCAAATAGCTTTATTCCTTAGTCGCACATACTCAATAAAATTCCAAACATGTATACACTAAGTGAAGCAAATAACATATAGCCATAACTACGTAATTTTGCTTTCATTACTTCGCCTTAATGATTTGATTAGGTTGAAAACTTCTAATAAATCTCACGAATTAGAATAAAAAGCCTTTGATCTTTTATCAGTCGTATACAAATTAATAAATTAGTAACACAGCATATTAAAAAACAACTCAATCAATAAACAAATTTATCAAGAAAATACTTTTAGTTACATGGTAAACCAGAAAATGTTAAGATTGCATATTGGACAACACACAGTGAAATCCCAAACAGCAACTGAGACATTCCACCCAAATCTCACAAAATATTTATATTCTGCATTCAAAAAGACGCATAAACCCAACTTTTTCATCGCTCTGACATGTATAAGATTTTGCTGATGTAGTTGTAGCTCTCTCCTTTTCAGGAGAATTTGTTAGTTTACGATCTTAACCAATCTTTTATGTAAAAGTAATCAAAATCGTCATGATTTTGAATCACATCATATTGGAGAAGATATACCTTCTGAGTGAAAACGTTAGTGTTCAGAGGTATCGGCTTTTCCCACTTCCAATATCACAGTTGGTGTTAGATCAACAACCATCACAGTCCCTTAATTCATGCTATGTATGTTCACTATATGCTGTGAAATCTGAGATATGATCTAATATTGAAATTTTATTATTTATTATTACTTTAATAAATCTTGAATTTTATTTATTTTTACTTATGCATGCAGTGTACTGGTACTGTGTCTGCATGAAAGTTTTGCTATGCTGTGCTGTGAGACACAACGCAGAAGTCATACTTGACAGCTTTAAAATAATTAAGAAACATATTATGATGACTATGATCGGAGAATATGAAAATGAGACTAAAAAATTACCAATGTACAATTCTCTTGTTCGGTTTCTTATTTAATAAAGAAAACTGCGAATTACAAAATACTGATATTTAAAAGACAGGGAACTTTTTTGTCTGGTTGTCTTTGTATATGGAGGAATCAAGTAAATGAATAATTTTATAAAATAATCAAAGAGCAACACTAATGCTCTCTTTTGTAGGTTCTTCCTTGTTAACACGCAACCCCAGCAGAAAAACCTCTAAGGATTAAAATCAAAAGTGCAGTAATTAACAAATTACGGCACCAGACACATATGGGACAATTGATGAAGAAGTTAACATTTCCTGAAGAGAAGACATAGCTTTCTTCGCCTACGAACATACCAAGAAACAACTTCCATACGTTGTGGTGTCATTGTTTGTGTCGTCCCACTAGTCCATGCCACTAAATTCCCAGACAGACATGAAACCTTAGTTAATTTATAGTTGACTTGCACTACAACTCATGTTACGTTCATTCGTTAAATAAACAATTGCATATCCTACTTATTGAAGAAGTATAATGCTACGTTTACAAGCAATGTTATATTTCTTTCACTGTCTCTGAGTCTAGTGAGTAACGAATTGTTTGAGTATTTTAAATTAAAAAAGCATGTGTCTTTATCGGATTATTAGCCTTATCGTTGGGAAGTATATTCCTCGTGGCTGGTGTCACCAATTCCCAGCTCTCATCGCTTGTTTTGCACTTCGCTGAGTATGTGATATCATAGTAATACTAATCCAATAAAAGACAATGATAAAGGTCGCTCAGAAAGAAGACAAAAGGAGAAGAAAAGGAACAATTCTTGGAAACTTGCATGACATCAAATCTTGCATACGTCTCTGTCAGATTAATTAACTAATGTTTCTTAAGGAATGATTTCAAACTAATGCACTCGGTTAATTAACATGCGACTTCGTCTTTAAACTCATTTTTTTTCCTCTCCAATTTATCATAATTATCGATGCTGTTATTTGTTCCCGCATAGTGTTTAAGTCCAAAAGTTACCCGAAAATGAAGTAAGCCAATGTCTCCCGTTTTCTCGTAAATTTTAATTATATATCAAAAGAGAGAGAAAATTAATAATACATTTCATAACTTAATAGATAATTAGATGGAAAAAAATCTACCTTTAAAAATGGACAGTTAAAAACTTGTACTTAAAATAATCTTATTTTAGTTCATGCGTACTCATACTACTTTTAATTTATAACTTGAACTTGGGCACGTAATGTCAAAGCAAATTTCAGGAAAGACGGGGATGTTAATGCACACAATTTGGGGGCATTAACAGAAATGGGCTTTCAAGTTGATTGGATATTGTATTGAAGCTTTGGGAGTGTATCTCCTTACATCACCTTACATTTATACAAACAATTCTACATTTTAAAAATAACCTTCTTTAACGTATTTCGAAATATTCAAAAAATCTTTCAATAAATTTCAAAACTTATTGAAAAAAAAATATTTTTCACCAAATTTTAAATTCGTATTTTTCAAAAATTTCAACAAATTTTAAAATTCATTGAAAGTTTCAAAAATTCGTTGAAAATTTTTTCTTTAACAAATTTTAAAATTTGTTGAAAGAAATAATGAGATGTAAGGTTTTTCTAAATATACGTAATAGTTTTGGAATTAAAAAAAAAAAATGTAAAGATACAATAAGAATAAGAATTGTAGAGTGATGTAAGGAGAAACACTCAAAGTTTTGTTTGGACCTATAATGTTTTCTTTGTTCTGCTTCGGAGTTTTACTTCTGCACTCACAATATGTTTTCGTGCACACCAGCAAAACTATCGAAACAGAATTTCTAGAACAAAAATTTTAAAATAATATTTCTAGAATAGAATTTACAGTATATATAAATTAAATTCTGGAATAAGTTTGAGATTTTCAGAATAAAGTTTTTGAAGTAATTCTAAGTATTTTGGAGCTGTAGTTAGTAATTGTGGAAAGCAGGAAGCAATAGCCTCTGCTTAGTTTGTGGTGGGCTTTTTACCCTTTATGTCTCTTTATTGTGTAAGGGCCCGGCAGTTTGAAAAATTTTCAGAAGCCCTATTTGTGAGTAAATTTGATTATAAAGCGTTTAAACGTATGTTGAACCACATTCATACTTTCTAAGTAAGAAATGCTTTAAGATTAATAGACATGTATGGTGTTAAATGAAGTGCATAATGAGTTCAGTTTCTCGAGCCTATTGAAATAACTATTTTGTAATTAAATATAAGAATACTGTTGCACGTGTGAACAGACAAACGACGTAAATAACCTACAAATTGAGAAGGTCTACCAGTATGAATTATGATAATAAAACGACAATATGGTGTCATTATCACCACGTGGTCCACTGTTTAATGATGTTGTTTTGGTTTGATCGTGCTTAACACTTTTTAATAAACCACAGGCGAGATAATGATTTTTTTTTAAGTGTGGCCCCTTTCTCGGAAAGAACAAGGAACACTAGATTATTAAATTATGTTGTTAACAAGTTGGCCATTAATGTGCTACAATGAAGCAGACTTTTGTTCCAAATGATGGCCCAGAATGGGCTGTATTAATAGGTTCTGCATTTGGATTTGTTTCTATAGTTCCACATATGGATCATTGCCTTTTCGCGTCACAATTAATTTTCTTTTGAGTCTCTATTTTCTTTCCCATTTTCAAAAGGTTAAAATAATTAACTCTTTTATGCAACTTAATTCCATGTGGACTATGTCAAAGAACAAATCTAATTAATAGAGTTTACAAAATGTTCTCTTGTATAAGTAGTACTAATAAAGGAAAAAAAAAATCTACATTCACACAGTTTGAACTAACTATATTTTAAAAATGATTAAATATGTATTTTATTCATTAATTTGAAGTGAAAATTGAAATTTGTTCTTTTTTAACTTTAAACATAGACATAGATAGAGCACCTAAGTGATTTGGGATATAGGGATAGACTCAATAACTTGGTCATTCTTAGCATCGGACTTAATGCAAATTGTACGTTAAATTGACTAAGGGATTAACATTTTGATATATAAATTTAGACTAGTTGCTAAGAGATTAGGACTAGTATGTCATGATGTGAATGCTTGAATGAAATAATAATATATTGTACAGAGTTTATCTTCATATGATTCATGAAACTCAATTCCAACTTTTAAATATAAATTCCTTGCACACCAACTGTTTGATAAAATATCAAAAAGAATTTCTTGTGTTGTTTTGTTCATTTTGATGTCTAATTGAGAAGAAAGAATTGTCATGTGTTGCACAAGTGTTTTGGGAGAACATAAACTTACTCTATATTACTTGGAACGATTTGGTATATTAATTTCAATTTTTGCTAAAAAATAAAAAATAAAAATATATTTAACCATTTTAAAAATAAATTAAAAAGTTTAATATGGTTGAATTCGATGTTAAATACGGGTGTCATTTTAATTCAGTTCAAAAAATAAAAAAGCAATTCAAAATTTTAAAAGATAATAAAATATATATTTTTTAAAATTTTTGTAAATAAAATTAATCTAGAGATAGTAATTTGCATATGTAATTCGATGTTGCATATTGTTTTTTCACTTAATTCAGTTTATTGCGAAAACCGTATTAAATTTTAAAAACAGTAATTGATATATTTGAACTGTAAGCAATAACATACAGTAATTCCTCCAATGAAAAGTTATGATAATCTCAATTCAATGAAATGTATATGCTAAGCTTATATATCAATGACATACCTTAGTGCTTTAAAATGAAAATACGTTTTTAATTACAATTTAAAAATTATAATTTAACAAGTGTATTTTAAAAATTAATATATAGATATATAAGGTGAAAATTAATTAAAAACAATACATTTAATTTTTGCCATCGTATTTTAGAAATAATGCTGAACTATGTTATCAATTGTTGGTAAAAAAAAATTATTACGAAGGCAAGATGAATTTTATATGTTAGCTTTGCCACAGAAATATTGAATTGGTCAGCTCACACGGCTTACTGTTCTTCTTTTCTCTATTATAATAGAACAGCATTGGATACTTATGTTAGGTATTTTTATGATGATTTATCCAAAAGAGGAAAATATCCTAGGTAGGCATGGCATTTCTATCATCCCAATAATGACCAAGACAAGAAACACATAATAAAATACTAACTACTGCCTATTGTTGTGTCTTTTTTTTATAGAAAAATTACTTCAAAGAGTTAATTAGCATATGGCATACTAATGCATTGAGCAATATATGACATACAATTAACATATTAAAAATATGTTAATTCTTAAATATTAATAAAAAAATTAAAGCTTAGGTAAGCCCTCGGATTTAAGTGTGTTATAACGTTAAGTTAATACCTATTTGGCTTCCGAATTCAGATTACGAAACCGATGTTAACCTTTGCATTATATATTACATTAACGATGTTTAACTTATAGTATTGTTTAAAAAAACGACAATTTAGTGTGTGAATTGGCATCAGAGATAACAGTTGCTTTGAAAAACCCGAAAGGGATTAATTTAATAAATCGTTTGCCTTGTTAATTAAAGCCATGACCCTCAGTGTAAGTTGAGTTGTAGCCACTGTCATAATCGTCATTAATTAAATGAAAAGAAATGGTATTGTTTGCGATGAACACATCATACGTAAGCATAAAATTACAGATACCACTTTTAAATATAGGAAAGGATCATATTTTTGATGACCTTTACTTAATTAACGTACGAAAATGAATGATATTACATAAATATTACTGCTTGACTTTTCATTTACAGCAAAAAAAAATTAAAACGACAGAATACCGGTTAATTAATTATAATATGGTTGAAAAAATAAATTAAAACCTAAAGCATGATTGCGTTTTATCATCCATTTTCTTCCTTCAATCGTACCCTTTTGAAGATCTTTGGGTTGTGATTCTACTGGTTTGAATGCGTCACGGTTAAGCTTGTGATCACAATTAACGTTGATGGTGTTATTCAGATAGAGTATGGATATATCACAGAGCAGAAACATCGTTATCCTCAAAAAGTGTCTAAATATGATGTTGGTAAAGTGAACAATTCATGTACGTATATGTATATTGGTTTGACATGAAGTTTGACAATGGCTGATATGACAAAGTAGGAAGAGGTGAGTGATGGGAGTTGGTGGCAGTGGACCTTCCAAGGATGGATTAGAATTGGAACGGTTCAATCATGATGATCATGTCAAGGGTGGTGGTGGTGGTTGTTTGATTTTCCTTCTTTTATTTCCTTAATCTCCTGTACACTTTATGACAGAGAAACAATCCTCTTCCCTCTTCCTCGTCCCTTTTTTGCCTCCATTGTTGGAAGGTCACAATTGAGCGTGACTGCATCAAAATTTAGGAAAGCCTAAATTTCAGGGAACTTGCCTTTCCTAATTCCTAATTCATATTCCTCGAGTTCACCTCTTTCTACGTTATTCATCTTTGTTTATCCTCATAAATGTTTCGGTAAGGTTTGTGAGACCGAGACACTAACCTTCGACTTGTGTGCTCCGTTTGTATGTTCCAGTTTAGATTGATGGATTGTCACTTTGGACGCGGGAGAGAGATACCTGGAAAAGACACTCTGACGCTCAAGTTATGAGCGATTTAATAAATTGGACTATATTTTATTATCATAGGTCCTTTTTCCTGGGCATTAACCCTATAAATTTATAGCAATTAAGCTCATTAATCCATATTTGATATGGCAATAAATCCAATAATACTTGCTAACATACCTGCTAACTATCCATTAATATCGTATTCTTGTGCAATACGTCCTGTCAATCAATCATAAATAACGTATATTCGCATTTAATATAACCATTAAATGTATTAATTGGCCATTAATGATATTTACCCTTCCTTATTGGTGTACCTGACAGTCGGTCACGAGGTATAGTACAATAAACAAGCCTTGACCTTGTATTATGCAAACACCTTTTACAGATGGCTAATACCGTTAAAGTAGTGAACAAAAAGTAATTTGTTTGAATTAAAAATTAATTTAGTCGAACTAAATTGAATAATATTTTTTCTGTTAAATTGCACTTTATTAAAATTTATTTTCTATTTTGACTCAGACACAACTTTAAAATAGATTGGAATAGGTCAAAGGTTGAGATGGGTTGGGTTGGACTGAAAGTCAAGACAAACTTATTTAATCCAAATTCAAAATGAGTGAGGTCAAACAGATCAGGTCGAACCAAATGTTGAGAAGGTCAAACAAGACCAAAGATTGAGACAAACTAACATGAGTCAAAGTTCAAGATGAATAAGCTTGGGACAAAGATTGAAATAAGTCGTATCAAACCAAAGATTGAGATGACCTAGGTTCGGCCAAGGGTTGAGATAGGCCAAGTCGGTTAAAATGTTGAGACGATCATAGATGAAACTCGGTAGAGTAAGTTCTGACCGAATATGGCCAAATTCTACCTCGACCAAAAAATCAATCAAATTCATTCGGAAGAGTCACGATCAAAATTCAATTGAGTCGACTCTAATTGAAAATTAGCCAAATTCGAGTGAGTCGGCCATGGCAAGAACTCAATCATGTTTGTCTGACCAAAATTCAGCCGAATAGGCCTCTACCGAAAATTGGTTGAATTCGACGAGTAAGCCACAATTGAAACTCAATTGTGTTTGTCCAGATTTGATTGAGTAAGTCCTACCAAAGATTGGTAGAGTTGTCAATAATCAAACTGGACTGTAACTTTAAAGACTCTTAAACAAGTAAAAGGTATAAAATAAAGTAGTTTTAAAATCAAGTTTTCTAGAACTATAGTACAATTCATTAATCTAAAAAGTTCAATTATTGGTATATAGTATAGTTAATCGATGGTCCATACAATTCAATTAATTTTGATAACTCCTAATCATTTATTTATATTTTTTTATCTACTTATATATTTTAAATCTAGCCCATTTTACATGATCTTCGTTGCATCAAGTTATATATATATATATATATATATATATATATATATATATATATATATATATATATAAATATTAAATATTAATAATAAAATTGGATAAAAAATCTATATGACAAATCTTATAAAATAATTATTGTCTTAAAACTAATTCAATCTCTCGAAATAAATTCATAAGATAAGTTTTGCACTGTTTTAAATTCATTTTATATGTAATTGATGTAAGAAAAGAAGTAAAAAAGTTTCTTCGGCTCAAAAATAAAAGTGTAAAAAAAGTAAATACTAACCACCAATATGTAAACAGAACATAGTAGACCAGGTTTCACTCACCTTCCGAAGCTACCTTATACTGGCTGAAGTCAGCTTAGATCAATATAATTTACTATAATTATTTATTGATGATTGGATTGATAGGTTGGTTTTCTATAATAAAGTGTTTTAGTTTTTCAACAATGACAAATTCTTAAATTATTCAACTGTTTTGCTTATAATCATTCTGAAGAATGAGGGTATTTTAAATTTTTAAGTCATTACCATTTGAGACGAAGCAGTATTGAAGTTTTTTACTTTTATGGAGAAGTTATAAAGGAAAGAAAAACACTTTCTGAACAACATAGAGTAATCAAGAAAAAGTCTCCACTGAAAGAAAATAGATTGGAACCCTAGTTTGGATGATACGTGACACCTGAAATAGTAGTGTTTCAACTAATTTTTAGTCCCGGCGGCGAGAGGGAAAGATTAGGTGTGTGTTTCTCTATATATATGTATATACGAGGAACAAAAGCGCATCAGCTAAAGGATTTTCAACCGATTCAAGGGTCTGAATTACTGAGTATTGTCACAGTTTCCACAACCAAACAAACGCAAAGAATTCTCCCTGCTACACACAATGACTGATGCTTTGTTTAGATATATATTGACATCAAATTTAGCACAGATGTTAGAATTAAACTTTAAGTCTAACTCAATCCATAAAATCGGTTTGTAGGAAGAGGTTTGCACATATTTATAAACTATGAATTGGTCTTATCTTGGGATGGTCCAATAATGGCCCGATAACAGAACAATATGTCCAATAAACAACAAATATCGTTAGGATAGACTCTAACCATGACTCTGATACCATGTTAGAAGTAGATTTTAAGCCTAACTCAACTCACAAAACCAGATTGTAGAGTGAAGTTTGTACCATAAACTATGAATTGACCTTATCTCTAGTCGATGTGAGACTTCCAACACACCTCCTCACGCTCAGATATATACATCTTGAGCGTGAGATTACACATTTTTATTAATCCTTGACTCCAGAAACAACATGTATTGTGATTTCTATAAAAAGTTTTTATTTTAGGAGTTGGTGTATGTTTTAAAAGGGTTAGAGCAAATTATAAAATTATTTATTAATTTTTTCTTGATAAAAGAAAAAACAAATGATAATAATATTGTAAAATTAGAATAACCCATATAATATTAAACACCAATCTTTCACAAATGAAATATTTTTTTTATCACGATTATTTATTTTTACTTTGTTTTTTATAGTTTTAATTTCTTTTGTGATATTAAGAATAAATAAATAGTTGAGGTTTACAGAGCGCTTAAAAAAGAAATAGACCGAGCCAACACAAATAGAAGTCTACCAGCAAGCCTTATCATAACGCTAATCAGCTTATGTATGCAGTTTTTGATTGCTTGTCAAATATGCCAAAGTAAAAAGCTGAGGCAATTTCTTCTTTTTTTTTTTTTTCAGTTATTGTTTATGTATGGTAGGATATCTGAGTCGACCGACTGGCAACCTAAACGATCACCAAGGACAAACAGGTCACACAATAACGAGTTGTCATATGACCATTCCCGAACGATCATCCACCCGCTAGACAGAACGATCGTCATATCATGCGATCGTCATATCATATGCTCATCCTTCTAACATCAATCATCCAGCGATCGTCTGTTGACTAGACCAAATGGTCAACGTTATCTCGCAGGGTCACGTCAACCCAGTCAAAGGTAAGAGTCAACAGACGTTCGGTCAGTTTTAGTTAAAATGGATCTTTTAATCCTGATAAACCAAAGAATAAGCGGTTAGAAATATGTGGCCATAATGTTGCAAATCGCAGAACCAACTAACCCAATATCAAGTACGACCAAGCGGTTGTGTGCAGTTATGTTCTCCAACCAACCGGATTTTCAGGTAAACGGTTTATCTTACTGCTAGGTTAAATATGAAAAACCAGAAGGAAAAAAGATACGTTTTCTAAGATCAAAGGAGAGAAGAAAAATATATTATTTCTTCTATTATTGGACTGAAAAAGTTATATCATTCCCTTTTTCTGACTTGAGCGTCGGAGTGCCTTCGCAGGTACCACTCCATTCTCCCTGAAGAGTTCTAGGCAGGAGGAAGACGAAAAGATAACTACATTACTAGAAGGAGAGGACGTGACTCATCGGATTCACATCTCGACCTCAACTACTATACCGAAACAGTTTATAATTGTTATTTCAAAATCCTTAATTAAAACATAAACAACTATATATCCCTTATTTATTTTGAAATTTAAATTTACAACATCAAACATCCAACCAGATAATTTCTCTTTCAATCCATCTCCTTTTGTCGTGTTTATTTTTAGCAACAATTAGGAAGCACGAAGTCTCTGAGAAGTACCAAAATTGCACGCATGCTTTTGAATGTTCACCTAGGCAATAATTATTAGTTACATCTTAATCAAGATAAAACTATGATTACATTTAGACAGTCCAACGTCCAGTGACTGTATGTAATAAGGATATATGTTTCGCTAAACGACATAATTTGTTTTTTGAACAATCAATTTAATTAATCAAGTGTTTTTATGAGATTACATATTATTTATAAATTCGTATAGTTATAATAGTTGTTTTTATCTAATTTGTAGATTCTGCCTTTCTACCTTAAGTAAATTATTATAGAAGGATCATTGGGAAGAATAATGGGTAAAAAAAATTCCCCTGTATTTTTTGGTGTAATCACGTTAAAACATAAGAAAATGTGGAAGAACAGTTTGAACAATTCCGATGGATGTATATGGATTGGTTGATACTGAAATTTCTTCGTTGGTAAATTGTCGTTTCAGGAAATGTAAACGGCAATTATGTGGAAGTTAGAATCACTTTTGACAACAATGAGAAGGAAAGCTGGAAAATTGATTAATGGAGGCCAATTATTACTGATTTACCGTACTTAATAATAAAGTCATATGTTCTTTTAGTGCAGAGTACATTGTTAACACTCAATTTTGTTCGGTAAGAGAATAATAATTAGTGGACAAAAAGATAATAACTATAATATCGATCAGAATATTTTTGAAATGTTAGTTTAATATGGTAATAAATTGAATCAATATTATGTTAATAATTGTAAACAATAATTAAAATATTATATTAATATAATTTGGTGCGTTGGTTACTTTTAAAGAGTATGATTTTAAAAATGGACAAACTTTCTGACAATAATTATAATTAATGTCTTGAATATTATTTGATTTCTTTTTCATGGAGTCAATACATTTTCTTTCCCTATTTTGTTCGTTGTCAATTAATTTACAATTAAGGGCAATATTACCATAAAAATACTGTGTGTATATAAATACACACTCTGTCATAAAAAAAGGGGACAAAAAAAATAAAAAGAAATACTTTGAAATAATAGAGATAGGAAGAGTACGGAAAAGTATAGAGAAAAGTAAGTTTTCAGACTAGAGGAACTCTGCTAAAAGAAACTACCAAAGGAGAACTGGGGGAATACTTAGAGCAAAAAAGGTATGACATCTCTACACCATTATCTTTTTATTGTACTTTGAAGGTTTTTGTTAAAAGATTTTTATTTTTTTACTATGTATCAATAATGTTTTTTTTTATAAAAAAAAGGAATCGCGTTTTTGGTATTGGTCATATCTCCCGCATCACGTGATATTTATTTTTTTAAGAAATAAATAATAAATAAACAATTTCAAAACAATTAAAAAGAAATTATTTCTTATCACGTATTTTCCTATAAAAAAATAATTATAAGTCATAAAATAATTTCTATACGTACGGCCTATGGCCGGTTTCATTCCTTTTTTTTCCCACCATTTCAAAATAAAAGAATTTCTTCAAAATAAAAAAACGATGTTAATCCTAACCGAGTTCATTCTCAAAAATCCAAAATAATCCACAATAATTTTCAAACAAATTCACAAACCTTTTTTTCTAGATAAAGAACTACGCGATCCCTGATTGTCCATCATAAATGGATATACGTAGGAGTAAGGTCAATCCTTGTCGGGTTCATAAAACAAAAAATATTTTTTTGTTTCTTAATAGCTTTCTTTAAATTATTATTTTGTTTAGGGAAAATTAAACATTTTGCAAAACTTTATACATTTAATTAAAGGCCTTTAGGCAGACGAGATAGGTGCTAACACATTGCGTAACCGTTTCCCGAACTTAAAGTCTAGTTTTCCGCAGATCATGTATTATTTTTTGGTTTTCCATAATTTTTCCACAATAAATTATAAATTATGGTAGCGACTCCCAAAATTTTCTTAAACCCATTTTGTTTTTAGCTCGCCATCCCGTCGCAATCCCGTCGCGACATACATAATTTTAATAGATTAAAGAACTTACATTTCTTAATAAAAGTCATAATTCCGCTGACATTTTCATCCAAAAGAAATTCCATATATCATTAACATATTAAGCGACAAAATACTTTTATATACACTCACTAGTTCAAAGGATAACTTGATTTAATACTAACTTTAATACCCTAAAAAATTGTTAATTATAAATTTATGGTTAATTTAAATTTATAGAAAAAGTATGATTAATTAAAAATTTATTAGTAAATTTTTTGTTAATAAATTTTATCAATAAATGAAAAACTTATAAGTAATTATTAATAACCTAAATTCATTGATAAATGTTTTGTTGATAACTATTCTGTTGATAATTTACTAACAAATTTTAGTCGTTGATAAAATCTCTTTATAAATATTATAATTTAATTTTTTTTCTTTTTGTCATTTTTTTATTTAATTTTTCAATTTTTTCCTTGTCTTTCTCTTTTTCTTCTCTCATTATCTTTCTCATATTTATGCATCCATATTAACTTTTTTTTAATCTCTCTTTTTTTCTTCTTCTTTGTTATTCTCTTTTTTTTCTTCTCTTTTTATTCTTTCTTCTATCATCATTGTTGTATCAATCATTACTATTCGAACACTACATCATTGTAGTATTAATAAATATTATAAACAACTTTTTACTACATTATTTATAAATATTTTTATTAATAATTAAAATTTTAAAATTTATTAGTCCTTCGATAATTTTAGTTTTACCAATAAATTTATTTTACCTGGTTAAATTTCATAAATAATTAAAAATATTCTGACACAAGCATATTTATTATGTTGGAATCATATATTTTCAACTAGTTGATTCATAATGCATCTTTAAGGTATAATGCTTGATATATTGTTTAATAAAACTTTTTTGTTTTATAAACAAACTTTCTTATAACTAGCTTATGTGATAGTTTTTTATATTTTAACAACCTTGCTTTTACAAAATACGATGCTTAACTCATTTAATGATACCTTATAGCTATTATATTTTGCTAAATTAATATTTACTTATAATAAATTTATTATTTTTAAGCTGCCAAGAGGTAAAATATAAATAAAAAATTATGAAAGTCTGAGTACTTATATGAGTAAAATTTTACAGTAACTTTTATTAATTATTGACTTTATATATAAGTAAAATGTGAGTAGTGGGTAAATATGAGTATATAGATATTTAAGTAACAGGTTGAAGTGACAACCACAGCACAGCACACCCACTTGCATCATTCCACACTCTCTCTTAACAACTAATTAGTAATTAATAATTGTAATTAGAATTTTGTGGTGGAGTTAGTAACTTTGGTGGCCGCGGTTCAAATTTCCAAGTAAACCCAATCAATCTAACATGGTCAACTTAAATTACATAAACCGTGGTTCATGTCCAGTCAACCTCCCGAAGACAAGATCCCTAAATTCATGCAAAACTGTTCTCAGCTAACCCCATCCACACATTCTATTCATCTAATATTTTTCTTTCTATTTTTCTCTGCAATTTTTTTACTACTTTTAAATCAATGAGAAAGTAAAGACTCACGGAAATCAAAACTTTTTCTTTTGGTTTGAACTTTCTCTCCAACACAAAAGTGTTTTTCCACCAAAGTTAAATAATTTTATTTTTAAATAAATTTATTTTTTATTTTAATTATAATAATAATAAAAAAATAATATAATAATAATAATTAAAATATTTTTGTAATCTATCAACTTTGTTACATCATTCATTAACTCACATAAACTTTCTTCTTAATTTTTTTAACCATAATTTTTTTTTAATTCAAACAACTCAGTATTCACGTCATTTTTCTCACAAATCAATTTTCTTCAATTCATCTTCAAATCCAAACACAATCTTAATCTTTGTCTTGTGATGTTAAAAAAGTTTAACTTTGAATAATTTATTTATATTTATATTCTTGGTAAAAATCTAAATGTGAAGACAGTTCTCCCTTTAAATCTAAAAAAGTTAAATATCTTATAAAAAACAAATTTATAAATTTATTATGTTTTGGTTTTAAATTAGAAGTTGTATCAATTTTTTTGTGATTGGACTTATATTTATAATTTTGTTCTCAGAAGATGTATCGATTTATCAACTTTGCGTGAAAAAAGAGAAAAAATAAATAAAACAAATTTGATATTTACATTTTAAAATTGTACAAATAAACAAATAAACAATGTAACACTAATATCATATGGGATTTATTTTTTCTCATTACCATTACATAATAGTAATATTAAATCCACGAATCTTATATTTGAGATAAATACTCGAATACCATAGTATATATATAGATATATAAAGTGAAATGTCGGCATGCATTTTCTTTGACTACGCATATGACAAATTCGGATTTAATTTTCAATTTAAGTTTTGTGATAAGATAGATATGTGTCTCTGACTAATTAGCCACTTTTTTTAGATATCATCCTTGTATTGTTTCAAGGTTTGACATTTGTGATTATAATAATGTGCCATCTTGTTTCATGGTGAAAAAAGTAAAATATATTGAGTTTAAATACTTGATGTAGTGAAATTTCAACAACGAATGTAGGCGTTGTGGTAGTTGTGTACAGAGCTGAGTATACTATACTAAAGTATAGTTAATTATATTTTTAATAAACTTGAAAAACTATAGTTGTGTATATAGATTCAAGATTTTTTAAGTAGTGTCGTGATTCGTGAACCACAAATATTTTGCCCTTCTATTAATTTTTTTATAACCCTTTTGAATTAACTCTTGCGTAATTTAAAAATACTTTTCACTTATTTTTTATTGACTCCTTATAAAATGTTGAGATGTTTTTAATAATATAACATTATTTTAAAAAATATTTTGTTTTCTTGATGGTATTCTCTACGTTACATAAAAAAAAGTTAATTTTTTAAGATAAGATATAAAATTATTTTCATTTTTTTAACAAATAATAAATGTGTTAGTGTTAACTTAAAATGCTTATAAATTTCGTTTAATATAATTGGTTAAGCCAATTCTAACACATGTAAAAAGATATTTAAAAAATAAAAACAACAGCGTAAAAGTATTTTAATATTTTTTAGTAAATAAATATTTGTGTTAGTGTTAGAATAGCATTTATTTAGATTACATTAATAAATTTTGTTTAATGTGGAACATTAATAGAGTTAGTTTTGTCAACTTTATCACGACACTAAATATTAATTTTTGTATTTATATTTATTTTAGTTATCATAGGCTCAGTCAACACTTATATATATATATATATATATATATATATATATATATATATATATATATTATTGGATTCGTGAGTTTTTGTAACAATGAATAAGAGTCATACTTTTAATTTAAAGACCTGTATTTAAAGATAATAAATTTCGAGTCATAATTTTCTTTTCTCAATTTTTATATAAATTTTTTCATACCCATCTCATGTACCCACTCTAATCATCTTCACTTACACACATCTTTCATTCACAATTCTCTCTTAATTGTTTGCATTTCATTTTGTTAAAAATGAAGGTGTGTACAAGATTTTTTTTCAAGTATATCATTAGCATCGTACAAACCGACACATGATACTAAAAATTGATCATATTGTTGATACTAAATTAAATAAATTTTAAAATAAAAGGACATTAACGGCTACTTGACTGATGTTAAATTGTTTTGATTAAAAAATTAATTTAACAATTAATGGTAAATTAACATAAGTTAAGCATCAATGTTAAACCTACTGGGGTATAATTTGATTTTTACTTATTAGCACGGGTCAAAAAATGACACTAAATGTATACTTTTTTGGATGGTATTCTATGAGATGGAAATCTTTTACCGAAAACTATACCAATGTTGTTGTGAATATTAGAAAATTATCACCAAAAATAGTAGAAAGCATATATATTAAAATGATAAATCTTTGACAACATTATTTGTTATTATATTGGAATAACACTTGACCAGTTTAAGATTAAAAATGATGTATATAATATGTAAAATGTGGATGACTGACCGATATTTAATTTTAGACAAATGAACATTTTATGATATATTTTGAAGTAAGAAATTTAGGTGATAAAGACCATGATAAATGTTACTGCAGTAATTTTCGTTTTATAGTACTTTATAATGCATGATACCATCCAAAAAGTTCCTAATATATCTTAGGAGTATGAAATGGAATTAAGATAATTGAATTCAATGGATAAACATTTAACATAAGAATAAAAATGTAGTTATTAAAATTTAAGGGCAATTTTCATCACGTCTTCTAATTCATTCCCTTTGCAATTTTTTTAAAATAAGAACATTAGAAATTCATTTTGATAGTGTGGTGGATCGAGTTTAGGAGCATTTCATGTGGAGTTTCTCAAACGGTCACCGATTATGTTTGATTGAAGAATTATATTAGATGTAATTATTGATAAATCGTGCAGACAATAGTATATTTTGCTTTAACATATTTAGTATAATGTTGAGAATTTAAGTAAGGTTATACTGAGTAAAAATAAGAAAGGAAAATATCATATAAAGTTAAAGATTCATTAAACTTAAGGTTTTTAGCAGAGAAAATAGTATCAATCCAACTCAAATCTCGTAAGTATTATGTTTTTATAATGAACCTCTTTCTTATAAACTAACACATAATCATATTTTTATTAATAACACACAATCATATTTTTATTAAAGTCGCATCCACGACTATGATGTTGCATGAGTCCGTGCAGAGAAGGGGATTATTCCACCTTTGATTAATGTTTTCATGAGGTTTGTTGGTCCAAGGATTGAAGATGAGGCAAAGTTGTTGTTGTTAGATGGGCGGACAAATGAAATAACACCAGTGTTGTCCATGTCTAGTGACTTACAATTATGGTTTCATTCTTCTTTTATAAATCAGAAGGTCCTAACGTGGTTATCGCTCCATAAAACCCTTGTTAATTTTAATTAGAACGAAGTTGTTCCCAAATTCCAGCTCTAGAACTCACACAGCAAGCTTGGGATTGAATACTTGGGTAAGGGGTATCTATCTATCTATCTACCCAAATCTATTAGTTGAAGAATTATTTGTAATTAAAGTTGAGAACACTAATTTATCCAATAATGAATTTAGGATCGCGTAGCACGCACGCTCCGGGAAATGGAGTGACGATCACTTGCAACCTATTCTTCCCACGCCACCATCGTCCTTTCGAATAAGGAAGATTGAATTTGTCACCCAATAATTAGTATTAGGAAAATGTTATTTGGACAACAAAAGTTTGACACAATTTTGACAACGGCGACGTGGCAGCTGTGCATTGGCTCAGTGAACCGGGGTGAGGGGTATTTTGGGTTTTTTCTGGTTTGTTTTCAATTCACTGAGCCAATGCACAGCTGCCACGTCGCCGTTGTCAAAATTGTGTCAAACTTTTGTTCTCCAAATAACATTTTCCTTAGTATTATTTTACGTCCATTCCTTGAACTTTTTGTTGTCCAAACAAATGACTGCGTTTTAGGTCTCTGTCTCCTCTCTCTTCCTTCACTTGCTTCCTCTTCTTCTTCTTCTTCCTCTCTTCCTTTTCTTTCCCTGCACTCCATCCTCCCTTCACTCTCTTTCTCTTCTCTATTTATCAATTCTTCTACAAGCTACCTCTCCCTTCTTCCTTCTCATCGTCTTTGTCCTCTTTTTCGTTATCTTATTTCTTTACATAACACCTCTTTTCCTTAAAAAAACCATAAACAAAAGCAAGTGAAAAAGAACACACGCTCCTAGTATTACTATTTATTATTATCGACACCCCAAAAGGGTAAACTACCATTTTTTATTTTTGTTTGTTTTCTTTCAACAAAAATTCAATACCTCTCTCTTCCTTTCATGTGTCTATGTCTATGGCTGGTTTGGATTTAGGCACGGCTTCGCGCTTCGTTCAAAGTCTCCAAAGACCAGACTTTAACCAACAACACCACCAGCACGAACCTCGGGAAGACGACAAACAGTCAGACCCTTTTTCGACCGAAGATGGGGCGCAACAAGCCAGCCCCGGCGACGTGGTCGGGCGGCGGCCGCGAGGGCGGCCGGCGGGATCGAAGAACAAGCCGAAGCCGCCGGTGATCATCACCAGGGAGAGCGCCAACACGCTCCGCGCGCACATCCTCGAGGTGGGCAGCGGCTGCGACGTGTTCGACAGCGTCGCCAGTTACGCGCGGCGGCGGCAACGCGGGATCTGTATTTTGAGCGGCAGCGGCACCGTGACGAATGTAACCCTGCGGCAGCCGGCGGCGTCGGGGGCGGTGGTGACTCTTCACGGGAGGTTCGAAATACTGTCGCTGACGGGATCGTTCCTTCCTCCGCCGGCGCCACCGGGAGCAACAAGTCTGAGCGTATACCTGGCCGGAGGACAGGGGCAGGTGGTGGGTGGGAGTGTGGTGGGAGAGTTGACCGCGGCGGGACCGGTGATCGTGATCGCAGCGTCGTTCACCAACGTGGCTTATGAACGGTTACCGTTAGAAGAAGAAGAGGAACAGGTTCAGATATCCGGTGGTGCCGGTGTGGGAAATAATAGTAATAATATTATTAACAATAACCCTTTTCCCGATCCTTCTTCGGGACTCCCTTTCTTCAGTTTGCCCATGAATGTTCAGTTCCCGGTGGATGGTTGGGCGGGAAACTCAGGTTCACGTTCACCATTTTGATCGCTCCAAAACGGAGTCGTTTTCAACCTTTGTTACTGTCTCTTACATCTTACTCTAATGTGAGATTAATTGATTTATCATTAGATGTTGCCAATCGATGAAGATGTGTTGTTCAATTCAGGTCAGCCATTTCATGTACTTCACACAAATTTATATATGCTGTGTTACAGTTGCTGTTCTTTTCCTGCTACGAAGGATGTGTGTTGTTGTAGTTGTTATATTTTTTTAGTGTAACAGGTTTTCCATTTTATCTCTGAGATCCTTCTCTTTTGTGGAGCCATGTATATGATATATGACTGATATATAATCTCTTGATTAGTTGTTCCGTTTTTTTCTTCTTTTAATTTGAGGGATTCAGATTTGAAACAACCATATGCACTTGCTAGCCTCCTGTTTCATACCATAACATTAATTGTATGTATTAGTTAGGATTTTATGAAAATTAGGGTCTAGTTATAACAGGATTTAATGATATATAAAAAGCTTAAATTTGAATTATCGTGGCTAGAAATCACAAATTCATATAACAATTATGCATGCAAACATATCCCCTGTCATTTTTGTGTATGACTATAATAGTCAAAATTGGTTTCCTTCAATTAATCTTATAAAGTAATTTCAATGTGACTTCCTTTGACTAACTTAGAGATTACAAGAACTTTCAATTATTAAACCTTAATGTTATTATATAGGTTTAGAGAAGATACATAATGAGCTTAAAAAAATATATTGATTTATTTTTATTTATACCCGAAGTTTGAGTTGCTTTTGGTTCCTTATTTCCTCTAAGGAATTAGTTGAACCTGCAAAATGTATCAACCTTAATTTCGTATCCAGATTATAGTATGGAAGATGTGATAACTAATAAACTAGTTGTGGTAAAACATGAATTTGAATTCTTTGTAAAGATTTTAGTATTATGATATGTTAAGTCTTTAAAATACAGTTATATAAACTAATTTTAATATTTTGAAATATATTAAAAATTATTTTAATATATTAATAAATATCAATGTATTTTAAAGACTCAACATAGAATAAATAACACTTAAAAACTCAAATAATCTGGGATTCGTAAAACATTTCACTCTCTAACTTAAAAACTTGGGCAATCAATCTTATGGTGATGAAATCAAATTCTAGTAAAAAAGCTCCATAAACACACTGGTGTGAGGGATGGTGATTACAACATATTAATTTTGGTTAATTCATATTTGATTAAAGATAATCTTAAATGGTTAGGAAGGGGTAGGCATATGCTATAGTTATGAAGATATTGCCATTGATTGCATTATAAGCCCTTTTTTCCCGGCCGGAATCACTCTGATCTTACCATATATGACCTTTATTTATTGAGTAGCTTGAAGGGGTTAATTAGAAGTCGGACCTAATTAAGTATATATTTATCCATAGATCTGCAAATCATTAATGTTGGTTGGATAAGGTGGCTAGGTTTTCGGCGCTGAAGACATAAATAATTCAAAGTATGTGTTGTGTGAATTATTTCCATGGGGATGGTCTCCCTTGAAATCACTGGATACCATGTGGAAAAATTCGTTAGACCCAATTTGGAATTAAAGAAATTCAAGTGTTCAATGAAGAAATTTGTCTTCCACGTTGATATTATTTATCAAACAACTTTGATTAAAAAACTATATATTTTTAAAAACTCTTAATATAGTCTTAGCCTGTAAATTTTCCATATCAGATTTTGCCATGTTTTGCATCATGCGTGGATAGATTACGAGATATCACTAATTTTCTTTAATTTCAAAACTCACATCATAAAATCTATATATCAAATATCACAAGTCCAACGTAACCTTTTGCATTTTCTTGTTACCTAATGTTATAAGAATCACACAATTTGAAATTTTAGAACAGTCTAAACAGTAATAAATTAAAAATACAAAATTAATATAAACATATATCCATTGTGATTGATATTTTCAAAAATAACCACAATTTAATTTTAATAATGCATTAGAAATATAATCATCTACCTTAATAACACACTTAGATCCATAAAACTCTACGATAATTTGAAAAGAAAAAAAAGAAACATTCACCACAATGAAATACTCACAACCATGGACATAAACCATAAAATAACTTCCAAAGCATCCTCACCCATACAACAATCATTATTCTCATTATGTCCCCTTTCACTTCAAAGAAAGAAACGAGAAGAGAAAAGGACAGAATTATGAGAAGGAAAAAAAAGTCTAAAATCCTAATTCAAAAACAGTTTTGCATATATATAATTCATAGTAAATAAGTTTTAATTATTTATAAAAATATCACCATGTAACTTTTTTTTCGCTGTTTTTCACTAATTCTACTATACTAATTTTGGAAAAATTATGACTCTTGAAATATTCCAATTTTGGTCGTTTATTTAGTGTTCAATTTTTACTGCGGAATTCAACTCCATTCAGTTGCGGCCACTTCCAATTAGGTTCTGAAAAACATAAGCAATTTGCAATGCAGACATTTGACTGTACCTCCATCTTGAATTTAAGCAAAGTCATTGACTTTAAGCATCCAATTAAGCTAGCCTACGATCTGGAATTCTTAAAAGTCAAACTTTTCTTATTTTTCAGAGCGTGTTATATTATTTATCCAGAAATAAAAATCATACATAATAACTTAGAATTTTTCAATCTATATACAAATATTATCTATACGTATAAAAGAAAATACATTTCAAATTACATAGCCCTTGCAATTATGAATTAAATCCATGTCAGAAACCTAACATATTATTTCTGGTCTAAAGTATATGTGTTCCCCATCTTTTTTATTCCTGGTTAAAGTGTGACTCCATCTTTAATTTTTCAGAGTGTGAGATCAATCACATTGATGGATATATATATTAAGATTTTAAAGTTATTTCAGTGGCGGCTATTCGGACTTGTATTTTTCTTTTAAATAAATTATATGAGAAAGTTATATTAAATAGCATAAGTATCCAGAAATAATCGAACAAAAACTATAATGGCCTTATCTTGAGAGAACATGTTCCTATTTTATGAAAATCTTAATTATAATACTATGATAAAGCTTAACGACGAATCCAAGAATACACATAAGAGGTATACGACACCTGAAGGGTAGTTGGGAAGAAAGATTCCTGTTTCCTGTCAATTAACATAAACAAATTGGTGCAAGTGTGGTTAATTATTAACTAATAAAATATATAATAAGGTTTAGATGAAGGAATCAGGTTGACTGAGTCGTAATACAATATAATATTTCATCCAAATGTTCATACCCATTTGTTTCTAAGCTGTCAACTTCTTTTATATATTTCCATAAAATAATACTTTATAGCAGTTGAATTTTATATTATTTATGTGTTTGAAATTTAATTATATATATAGTAACTAAACATAGCCACGTTTTTAGTATTGTTGATATAAAAATGGTGTTGTGGCATAGTGGCCAAAATGATAATGATGTCAAAGTACTGCTAAGTAGCTTTGAGAGTCTTTTATTCAAACGTCAAATTAAAAAGGCTTTGAGTCTAATGTTAAATTTTAAGGTATGATGAACATTTGTAGCAACAAGAGCTTGAAACTTCAATTTATGTTATAATGTTTTGGTAATGATGTTGAGTTTATTTACTTGTTTATAATATCCACAAAAACATTGTTGTAATAAGTAGATACTAAATAATAATATAATAACCCAAAGTTTTAGGAAGATCGATTGTAAAAAAAAAAAAAAAGTTATTTTACAAAAATTCTGTGGTTCTTGATACTGCTGATTTGTTTATGTGATTCGTTAATAAATAGTTTATTAGGACCTAAGATTTCATACTTTATCTTTGAACCTACTAGATAGATAGATAGTTCTTTTAACTGTTATTATTAATTACAGGAGTAGATTCATACATTATAATAGTATTGTTTGAATTTTTTATTTTATACTATTTGACAACGTATAAAATTTGATAGAATTCGTATACATATTGGGATATTTATATAAAAATGTATAACTTATTAAAATTTCTTAAAAAAAGAGAGTATTGGGTTAATTTTAATAAAAAACTATTATGATATATAAACACATTTTTCTTGAAGACGTACACTCGACGATTATTATCAATGTTACAAGATTGTATTCATAAAAAATTACGTATAAATAATAAATTGATTATACAAATATGAAAATTATGTAAGCATATTTGGTTGTAACTAGTATCTTGAATCTTAAGTCACAGCATATATGGAAAATATTGTAGAAGATACTTTTGAACGAGCATTGGTTAGAAATAAAATTATAAAAATAAATTATTATATGTCCCATTAAAACAGAAGAAATATTTAGCCAACCAATAAAACAATTTCAGTATGGTGTCTTACAAGTCCTGAAGTAAAAAATAACTTCCAAATTATATTGAAAGTCAAAAATAACTTCCAAATTATACTAAAAAATAACTTTCTAATTATGTGATCTGAAAACCAAAATTAAATTTTGGATTGTAGATCCGAAAGTCAAAAAAATAACATCTAGATTGTATAATCTAAAAATCTAAAAGGCAAATGGAAAAATAATTATAAGAATGCAAAAAAGAAAGTTATGCAGGTGCAGGAAGCAACTCCCCAACCCCAAGAGTATAGTGACCCAAATCCATATTTCGATGGACCAATAGCGAAGCCCTTTTTCTATTTCATATGGGCCATATCAAATTCACTGTATATTATTCAAAAGGGAGAGTTGCTCCCTCCACCACCACCAACTGCTCCCTGCACCTCCTCATACCTTATTTGCCCTTCTATAAAACGGATGTCAACATCCGTTTCACCTTCAACGGATGTTGACATCCGTAACATCCATTTACATATTTTATATTTTAGTTTATTATTTTTATTTAAAAAAAAAAACCTTCAACGGATGTGGCCCCATCCGTTAACGGATGTCCACATCCGTTTAATAGATTTTTAAAAAGTTTTTTATTTATTATTTAAATAATAATATATAAATTAAAATAATTATTATTATTTTATTAAATAAAATAAAATTAATTTATAAATAATTAAAAATAATTTTTAAAAAATTAAATAATATTTATATATTAATTTAAAATATAAAAAATTAAAAAACTAAAAACTAAAAAACAAAAAAGGAAACAGATGTCGTCACATCCGTTTTAATATATTTATAAGAAATTTTTTAATTATTATTTAAATAATAATACATAAATTAAAAGTAATAATAATTATTTTATTAAATAAAATAAAATTAATTTATAAAAAATTAAGTAATAATTTTAAAATAATTAAATTATATTTATATATTAATTTAAAACAAAAAAAATAAAAAAACTAAACTAGAAAACAAAAAAAAGCAACGGATGTCGGACGTGGCACATCCGTTTTAATATATTTATAATAAATCTTTTAATTATTATTTAAATAATAATACATAAATTAAAATTAATAATAATTATTTTATTAAATAAAATAAAATTAATTTATAAATAATCAAGCAAAGTGGGGTGGTGTAGGGAGTAACCCTCTTCAAAAGGAATTAACTGTCATGAAAATTGGACTGTTTCTTGTCCACTTACTTTCAGGATTTCTTCTTTCTGCACCCCTATAGTTTATTTCAGTAACTTTATAGAATATGGAGAAAATTCAAATTGTCCACGATAAAAGTTACATTGTTTTTTTTTTATTGAGAACTTGAGGAATGCTGGAAAGCACATTCCTTTTCTATTACTCTCTTTTTAGTTTTATTTTTTTTAAATTAAAAAAAATGTGAAGAAGACATCATATTTAATTCTTCTCTCACATAAATTTTAACCATTAAAAAATCATTCAAAAGTGTGTATAGAAAGTATACACTCCTTTTCTTTCCTCTTTCAATGGTAACCATGTAAAAACAACCACCGTCACACCAGAAATAAATAAATAAAAATTGTAGCTTTTGTAGGAAAAAGTAAAAGATAAAAAAAATAGAGGTTCTTTTGAAGGCAAGTAGAAGCCAGTTGATTGCTATTGACTTCTGACCTACATTTTTAGATGCTTTTCAAGTGTCTCTGAACACACAGAAACATCAGCTACTGTGTATGCCATTTTCAGACACCGGTTGAAACATCTTTCGGCAGAGAAATTTTAACGAAGGATTCAGTTCTTCTCAATCCATTTTATCTTTTTTCTCAAAGTGATGAACACTCACAATATAGGTCGTAAATTCAGAGGAAATGCACCTTTCATCAGAGGTGTAACATGACTGCAGAACACATGTAATAATCACGTAAACAAAAACAGAACAAGATATTCCAGCATCCTAATCCGTTCCTTGTTTGCATTTCAGAAACAAGCCTTCGAAAGTCAGCAATTTAAATTGAAATTAATCAATAAATACATTAATTAAGCTTAAATTAAACATGTAAGCAAGTTCAGGATGTCGACAGACACTTCAACCAACAAAGATCAGAAGCCACGAAACTTGGAAGAAAACCTTCTCCCACATCCACGAACCTCTTCTTCTGTGTGAATGTAAAAGGAATATTTTTTTGTCTCAATCAACACAAATAACAAGGTGGGACAAATCAGCCATTAAACCAAACTTTTATAATCTAAATGTGATCCCATATCAAACACATAGTATGCATTAGAAACTGTATTTTTTCCGTATCTGAAATTTACAAAACAGAGTAATCGATTGAGATGATGAGTAATTGATTAAAGAGATTCACACATCGTGAGTATAGAAGTCAATAATCTCCTTCAAATTGAGCTGGAACAAAGAAGAGGCATCATTGTGCATGAGCCACAACATGTGCTCGAACAAGATGTCATCCACGTCGACAAAGATTACTCTTCTTTGAGTGGATGTGAAATGGAAGTGCTTCTTTTCCGCTGCAGGATCCTTCTTCATGGATATATCCATCAAAACGCGAAAGGGGCTCTCTTGCAATATGAAAGGATCAACCATGAACACCCTCTTCTCTTTTCCCACCACCACCGTCACGCTCTTCTCCGATTCTTCCTCCAACCCCTCTTTAGGAAGCGCCATGTAACGCAACCGAGAACCAGTGGAACGACGCCGGATCAATGAAACTGGCATCACCAAACAATCCATGGATGCAACAGAAGCAAGATACGATGTTCCAGCTGAAAAGGGGAAGAAGAAGGAGAAGAAAAAAAGTGGATGATCTCTTCTGACTCTAGAACCTGCCAAAGAGTTTATATAAGTATATAATAATAATAATTACACCATGTTAAATATTAAATAATAGCTTTGGGATTTTAATAGTAATTATTATATTAATATTTAGGTGACCAGAGAGAAAAGAAAGGGTTACTTTGGATGTATACTTTGGGTGATGACTTCTGCAAATGGGAAGTAGCCGTTGGAGAAAGGATCCCTTGGACTGCAAGAGGACACGGGTACCCTAGGCTCGTCGCCAAGCGCGTGGGCACGTCGAATTTTAAGTTAATTTTACTAAAAATTTCACTTCCGTTTATTAGACCTATTTTACTTTTAATATTATAAAAATAAAACCGTTTTTGGTCTATGTATTTGTTTATTAATTTTTATTTCTCATGTTTGTTTTTCTCATAGTTTATCTTTTCAAACCGTTTGCTCAAACTGAGAAATTATTTTGATAACAGTAAAGAGATTCAATGTGTAATAAATATAAATCATTTATTTTTAATTTTAAATTTGTATAAGCTTTGAGATGAATTTTAGATTAATAATAGTCTAATTACGATTCAATTTATAACAATGACATTTTATTTTAAACTAATTTTTATCAACTTATTAATTTTCATCAACTTAAACATTGCTAAAGGAGGGTAACGATTTGACCTCTATGATATATTTGTTAATCTTTTTTAATATTGGTTAACCGTTTTGAATTAATCACAATCTAATTATAATTACTTTAATTAATGACAACCTAATTAGAATCTAATCAGTAATAAACATTTTATTTTAAATTAATTTTTATCAACATAAAAGTTGCTGAAAAAGGATAATTGTTTGTCGTATGGTATAACTGTTCGATCCCTATGAATTTTTTTATATTTCTGATTGTGTGAATCGTCCTGTCATAAATTAACGGCCACAATAAAAAAAAATTACTAATATTAAAAATAAAATACGTTAATATTATTATTTATTCATTTAAAATTTATTAGTATTTTAATAAATCAATTTTTCTTTCATTGGATGAGGAATTAGTGGCGCGTGGGTGAAGTTTGGATTGCCGACTTCGGTGAACAAGACATGACATTGGATTATACATCTGAACTGATGTGTTAGCATCGGTAGTAGGCAGCTTTTCTTTTTTTGCACCGTGACAAGTGTTATTTATGATAAGCAAACGTTAATGTATCCCAATAATGTAAATAATAATATTCATTTTTTTACCATTTAATCCAAAGTTATAAAAGGTTAATTCGAGCTTATTGTCATGTAATCTCAGACAAGTCTTAATCATAACGAAATGAGTCTCACTGATGTATGAATAAATATAATTCTATGCGCACAGAATAATTAAGTGATTATCAGACACATTTATTGTAACAATTAATTGACAAGTTATGTATTTAAAAGCAAAACAAAAAGCAGGGTAGGCTAATAATTCGTGTTAATGTTATAGTTTGTTATTTATGGGTCAAATATTGTTGTGTTTTGGTAGTTGATGGTTACGCATATGATTGTTCCTATGGTTAAAGGTATGATGAGTGAGATTACTATTACCGTACTAGACTAGATTTGAAGTAACAAAACATAGGCATGTGCAATTTTTGTTACATAATCATGTACTAGATATTATTAACTAACGTGTAACAGATGTGAAGGGCTATGTTGTTTAATGTTTCCACGTTTTACTTAGTTCGTATTTTGTGTGTCTGGTCCTTCGTACTTATTTCTCGGTTTCCTCCTTAGTCCGGGGGTGGGAACCTGCGAAAGATTCTTCGATGTCAAAGTCAGTTAAGGGCAATGGCGTTTTTCTATCGAACAATAATAAATATGCAGTAAATGCAACCAACCTAATTAGCAGTGTGTCCGGCCGGTCTCCCAAAGTTTGGTTTTTGAGCCGGCCAATTCCTATAGGCGGCATGGTTAGCAGGGAATATGACTGGCCGCTCTCATTGTTTATCCGAATGACGAGAACCAGGTTGCGCAATCGCGGACGCACGGTCAATCGTAGTCTAGCTTGGTGCGCGGACCCTTCAATGATGAGTCGAAAAGTAACGTGTTTGATCTACTGTAAACGTCCAGTTTATCTGACATCCGGTACTAGTAGTCCAGTTTATCTGACATCCGGTCCTTACTAGTTCATGACGGATGAAAACGAAGATTTGAAGTGATTATAGTTGGAACAGATATGAAATTAGGTAAACGCGTTTTAGAGTGCAGTTACCATTTAGGTTGTCGGTGCTAAAAATTTGGAAATGTCAATTCCGCGTATTAACGTGCACAAATGCCTGCTCAATGGTGGTTCATTTTCAATTAATGTTTTCTTTGAATTTTGACCTGTTCACATTGGATTAGTGACCCCTTTACTTTAGTTTTATTAAAACAAAAATAAAACGACAGTTTTCAAAATTTTCAATTATTTAATACGTTGTTTGGAATTCCTAAACTAAAATTATTATTTTATGAATTTTACTAAAAAGATAAATCCAAAATTATTATAATTAGAAATGGCTAATCGTGTTTTAACATTTTTTAAGCTCTTGGTGCTCTGTAGCTTTTTATTTTCTATAAGCTTGTTAGAGTAATTTTTTCGGTTAAATACTAGTTTTATTAAGGGTTAAATATGTTTTTAGTCCCTAAACTATTGACCGTTTCTGGTTTTCGTCCCTCTTCCAAAGTAAGGTACAATTTAGTCCTTAATCTTTAAAAAACGTTCGTTTTAGTCGAAAAAACGAACGTTTTGAGGACTAAAACGAGGACTAAAAACAAAATTTTGAGGACTAAAACGAACGTTTTTCTAAAGAATGAGGACCAAATTGTACCTTACTTTGGAAGAGGGACGAAAACCAGAAACGGCCAATAGTTTAGGGACTAAAAACATATTTAACCCTTTTATTAATTATATATTTCATTTCTAGTGTATAAAGAAAACAAATATAATTTTGGTACAGAATTTTAGTTCGATTAATTTTTTTTAATTTCTCAATGGTTAAAGAATTGAATATGTGTTTGATCTTTAATAATTGTTATGCCATGTTTATTTATTAAAAAATTAATGTTAATATATGATTAACCTAGGAAAAAAACTACCTTTTACTTTTTATTTTACAAATTTAAAATTCTATGTGACTCTTTCAAAATTAATTACATATTAATGCCATTTTCTTTTAATAAACACACATAAATATTAAGTTCTTTTTATTACATTAAAAATAAAACACGATTAAAACTTACTATACTACATTGGCTATTTATGTATTTTATATATTAATATTCCTTTTGTACAAAAAGATGTCTATTTATTAATATTTTCTATTTGTGTTCCGTATCATCAATCCTTGATGTATTCTTAGAAGATATGATTATTCCATAATGTGACATATTATCTGTATAATAGAATCATCATCATCCTACAAAGAAAATGTAACCATAAATATTTTATTATTTATCTCTTAATTTATGGATTACATACTATAACAAAATTTAAATATCTTATTTATCTAATATTTGATTAATAATAAAATTATGTTGATTACATTTTTATCGGAATCTCACATGCAACTTTATGTGGTGGGTGACTAAACTTCATATTCATATAAGAAAATTGAATTAATTTTTTAGAATATAGTTTTCAATAAATAATAAGACTAAAAGTTTAAGTTTGAAATAGTATCTCTTATATAATTGTATCTCTCATATTATTAATAAGAAATTAGATGATAAATAATATTTGTTTTAGCCTAAGTTTTTTCAAGGGATTCTAACTACAATATTTATAATTAATTCAATTATCATCTATTTATGGATATGGCCAGAATTATAGTTGTTTCTTCGTTAGTAGGACTTGTATTATACGACGTTATTGGGTGTCAAAATTCACATAGTTTGACTTGTTATGAATTTGTCTCATGTGACAATTTGTCTAGTAATAGTTCCAACAAAATGAGAACATTGGAGTCTTCATAAACAACTGATCCACATATTATTTCCTATGAAGGTACACAATCTCTCTCAGTATTTGATTATATCGAAAGGAACCATGATTGAGGTACTTACTAGAAAAAATACATTAATTAAAATTATAGAAAGGAAAGAGCTTGTCATAAATAAAAGGAGCAGAACTCATATTAGGTTCTTTCTTCTTCCATCTTCCTTGGTCTAAGTGGCACCACCATTAAAAAAGAACTATAAAACTTCCTATTTTTTGTGTTATTTCAACTATCCTAGTGAAAGGTATCAATGTTATAAATTTTGAACAAGCTTATCTCAATTTTTCTTTTCAATTCTAGAAGACTTCATCCAGTATTTATTTTTATTCCAAAAGAGTTGATCCAGAATAGTTTGAGTTGCAGTGTTGCAATCATATCCATTGACAGCATCAACACACGAGATTTAGTCATTCAATTAGTAAAACTTACAACAAAACACCCAAACTCTTCCAGAACACAATATTTCAAAATCCAGATCAACTCTTTCAAACTAGAACAATAAATTCAGATGAAGTCTTTCGAAATAAAAAAAAAAATCCAGATCATCTCATCCAAAATCTACGACAAAAATGCACTTTTTCCTAAAATTCTAACATAGAGTTGTCGACCTTATAATAATTATAAACTGTATTATACAGACCACGATTTTTCTCTCCAGATCATCCCATCCCAAAGGTTGATTTAACCCTTCCAAAAAAGTCTAATTCAAAAACTAACACGCAAAAGACGAGGGCAATGGTCTTTTGTTAAATTATAGGGGTGCAAGAAAAACAGCTCGCATATAGTATATCTAGTGAACACACAGATCCAACTCTGTAACAAACTCAAATAATTAAAAGCTATCATTGCTAACATTTTCAAATGACAAAAATCCTAGTCAACATAAAATGAAGATAAATAGATTTAGACCTTAAGATAGACTCTACTAAAAACAGTCCCAAAACCAATAATGCATGTTAGATTTTGGATTTTGATCTCTAGCCACTACCATGAAGAATCATTAAGCGAACGTCCTGCTTCTGCAGTGTTGAAACTAAAAATGCATCTTCACTGCTGAGTATGGCCAGCCCACAGTTGATGATGGTACATCTGCAGGTTATGCATAGGCTGACTAGCATTGTTAGAGAGTCCCGGGCCTCCCGGGCCCTTAATAAAATTACTATTTTCATTATCCTCAGATGACTCGGTTGAAGGCCCCTGAGAAGTAGGAGTGGTCGGAGTCGTAGGAGCACCAAAAGTTAACAATTGGGATGATGGCGTCGTAGAACGTCCAGATTTCAAGTTATTTGAGCTAGACTTTTTTCCATCTGCAATAAAGCTACCCACAACGACCTGTTGACATGCATCGTAGTTAGATCAATCCTTTTGTAGAAAAAGACTACAATAGCCAAAAACTTATATACACAATGTTTTTTATCAAAGCAGAAGAAAACTTCCAATATATTTTCCACCATTTGACAATTTGACATAAATTTTCCACCATTTGAGAGCTATACCTGCACTGCTGATGCTGCAGTAAGAGCTCCAGTAACTTCGCCACCCAATACTCGTCCATCAGGACCTGCTAAACTTATACTCAAGGAACGCATTCCGATATGACCATTACTATTTTCAGATTGTTGAGTAAAACCTGTAAGTGATATGATCTCAAATTCACCCTGTAATGAAAAAGACATGTGAATTAAACTTTAAATACAAACGTGTTATATCAGAGTAAAAATAATGACACAACCAACAGTGTAAAAATAATGACATAGTGACAATGAGATTACGTAAAAATTAAACATAAGAACTAGAGAAGCAGATAAATTTGGTTAGTTTCCAGAAAAATAAGAATATTATATGTTTAAACCCAATTACTAAATTAAATCACTGCATAGTATACCTTTACTAATGAGGACAGTGCATGGAAGATGGGAAGAAGCCTCAAATAAAAAAAAAATTGTAGGTTTCACAGGCGACATTAACACATTAACACACAAATCACAAATTTGAACATTGTATTTGGAAAGGTATAACCAGGACCTAATAACAAAATACATCCTTCACAAAAAATGTTTTGGATTAACATCAATACAAATAAAGAGATATTTTACTAAGGGTACCTGTGGTCCTAATAAAAAAAGGAAAAAATAATGGTGAATATCAGATCAGAAAAAATATTGTGTTAAAATTATAAAATATAAAAGATTGCTAGAAACATTCTTTTCATTGCATAGGAAAGACACGCAGTCTGAAAACTTTTGTACATAGTTAATATAAGTTTATATAAACTGAGCTGATAAATTATTCACATTGCCATTTTTAATATGGTAATTCTGTTACACAGCTTTACGTAATTGTTCAATCAATTAAAGATATGATGCGTTAAAACTTTATCAGCTTAAAGTCTGTAAACTAATGCAAAATGTCAGCTCTTTTTCTGTGTCTCAAAGTAGAAATTGGTTTGAGGAAGGTCAATAACATCTACAATAATTAGGATATTATGGAACATCAAATATAAATAAATACTAATTCTTATAACCAAGACACCAGGACTGAAGACCTGCCTTCTGAAATGTACTTAACCCATCTTCACCATCCCCAAATTAATCCAATTCCAACTGTTACCTTCCCAATACATATTAGACTGGATAAAACCCATATTTAATAGCACCAAACTCCACATCGAAGATTTCCAGCTGGTTCCCATGACTGCAGCTTCCAGTAATCAGACGGCATACATAAGCTATATATTTCCTGTTCTTTCAACGCCTAGAAGATTATAATATTCTACAAGATGCATACAGATAAATTTAACTCATTTGTATTGCCTAAGAAACTTCTGTCTTCTTTACAGTGCGTTTAATACAGATATAAGTCAACAATACAGGAGATGAATCCCATAGAGGATAGCACGCTATTAAACCATTGAGTACCACCCAAAACCGTAGAAATATAATTTCCACGGCACATTTTTTCTGAACAAATTAAGTATTTTAAAACAAAAATGAAACAATTGCAGAATTTACTCGTTTCACAAAACAGATAGCCTCCAATTGTGTTATTTAGCTTTACATCTATTCATTCAGAGAGTTGAATCAGGATTGTGTGGAATAATTTTAGTGAACTTAAGAACAATTCAGTTGATATTTCTTTCCATAACAATTCTTAAATCGCAATAGTTCCACTAACAGATTCAAAATTGTATCCAAAAAAACATCACATGAAATTAAAGGGAAAAAATGAAATTACGAGAGATAAAAAGAAAATGTTTCTGGTAGATTTTGTGCTTAAAACCTAAATAAACTCTGTCTTCAAAAAAAATATTAAGCACGTGCACAGGGAGATAATATGTGTATTTCTTCAAATTCTACCTTGACACAGCTAATATGCACACAAGCACACCAAACAAAATTGTGGCCTCATTGGCCAGAACTTCCAAAATCAAGGATCACAACCAATATTGACAGTTGAAAATGGTTGTCTAAAGGATAGTGATGTAGGAGAATGTAAAAATACCTCATACGATACATCAGGACCAGATAGGGATGAGACGGAAGGCGGCTGTCGAATAGTGACATTACGAATAGGACCGACGGCAGAGAGAATACAAACTGCCCGTGGCCCTTGCTCACAAAAGGCCATAATTTTTGCACCAATGTCCTAGAAACAAAGACATCCAGTAAGAAAAATTTGCAACAAAACCAAACATCATGATTGTGATAAATGAGTGAGCGATCATAGTTATACCTCGCCAGCTTCCGCTGATATTACATGCGGAGTAAAGCCAGTTCCAGAGATTCCTTAAGAAAAAATACAGGATCAAACCACGTAAAAAGCAAAGGTAGGGAAAAAGCGAAAAAGATAGAAAGATAGATACCGAGAGCGTCCATCTGTTTTTTTCCGGAACCAGGAGGACGTCCGCGGTGCTTCTTGGCGGGAGATTCCGCAGAAGAAGCGGCGGGATAATTTGGGACCAGGCCCAAGGCAATGTTGCCATCTGGAGAATATTTTCTGGGCCGGCCCCTTTTCTTCTTCGAGGACTCCGAGGAGCCCACTCCGAGCGCGCACGGCTTCAGCGCAGCCTCGCAGGAATGGTTGTCGTTGAGAGGTTCGGGAGGAGGTGGAGGAGGAGGAGGGTTGTGGTGGTGATGGTGGTTGTTGCTGATGAAAGGAAATCGGGCGGTGGCGGGGGCCAACATGGAAGGGTAGGAGGTGGGTCCCATCATCATGTTTGGCAATTGCGGTTGCTGGTGCGGTTCCCGAGAATCCATGACGGGTGAACGGAGAACAGAAGAGGAAAGCAAAATGCGGATCGCAGAGCGGTGGTGGGACCGGAATGCGTGGGGAAAAACAGAGATTGGATTTGATCGAAAAAGAACGCAGCGATTGGCGAAGGAGATGCGTGGGAGTTGAAGAATGAGAAGAAGAAGGAGAAGAAGACGAAGAGAGAAACAAAAAAGGGAGAAGAATATATATATAAGGAAGAGAATAAGAGGGGTAGAGAGGGAACACCCGAAGCGGGCTTTGGGCTGATAGTATTAATTTAGGGTTTTACTTTTAGATTTTGTTTTTATTCCCTCCCTTTTCCCAATTTATTATTCTTACTTTCCTCACACTTTCACAAGATTTCCATTTGGATATGATCTGATAGTTACCCATTTGCCGCTTCCTGTCAACTTCATCCTTCGCTTTCCATCCTCCTATTTCCTTCTCGCCATTTTTTTTACCTTTTTTTATTTATTTTTATTCGTAATTATAATATATTAAAACCATTTTCTCTTTATTTAATTAATCATGTTCATAAATGTTACTAATTACATCACAGACAATGCATTGAAAACATGTAGCACGTTCATGAAAAAAATTACTTCATTTAAACTAGTTGTTTTTTTACTCGTTTGATGTTTAATCTTTGTTATATCTAGGTGAATTATAAAAAAATGGTAAACGGACAGTTCTCATCATACTAAATATATAGATAATAAAAATCATATACTATTTAATGTTGTTGATGAATATTCTTTTATTATGTAAACTTATACCTGACATACTAGTATAGCATTTAATGCTAGTAATTATTTATATAAGTATATATTTTTTTATATAGTATTCGTAGAAGACCGAGTCATGGATGAACTACCCGTCAGAATAAATTTGATTAAATATAGTGTTGAAGTTTTATTTAACAAACTATTATTCTAATATGTCAGTCGTTTTTAAATTTTATTCATAATGTGTTGAAAATCGGTTATGGTAACATAACATGTTGGTTCAGAGATCTTTATCCCAAATATCTGCGAAGTTAAAGCATGGGTAATACCTAGTATCATTTACTAAAGTAGTGCGATTTTTTTATAGATGAATTTTTAAAAATTTACGAAAATAGATCGATTGTGTTTACGAAAGATAATTTTAAAATAAAATAAGAAATTGTTTTTTTTAAACACAATTTTATACGATTAAAAAATGAAAATGTACTTTTAAGTTACGATTTTAAAATTTTTATATCATTCTAAATAATTTCTATATTTTATTTCTCCGTTTCTATTATTTTATTTGTTTTTATTTCATTGTTGGAAATAATGTATGCGCATTAACAATTTTTTTACGGTTTTTAAAATATTTATATAAACATATATCTTTTATTCTTAATTGGTTTTTAGTAATTTGATTAATTGGTTTTTAAAATCTTTAAAACTTTTTATATTTTTAAATTTTCGTATAATCGTATATTTTTAAATTTTGAGATATTTATTTTAATAATTTAAAGTTGTTTGTAATCTTTTATATCTGTAAATATCTATAAAATAACATTTTATGGAAGTGATTTAAAATTAGTTAAATTTGACTATTTTGATATTAAAATTTTTTTAAATAAATGATTTTGTTATGAAAAAAAAGTATTATTTTAAATTATTAAAAATAAATTTAAAATAAAAATATTTGTATATAAAAAAAATTTAAAACGTAAAATATTAGAAGTTTCACGTGATTTACCGTATATAAATTAAACTTATTTATAAAATTGAGATAAATTTAAAATTTACTGATGTATAATTATTTTAATAATATAAAATGTGAAAAATCATTATCTAATATCATTATTTTTTATGTTAATGATATAAAATGTTAAAAATCATGGTTTAATATCATTATTTTTTCGCAACATAAAATCGTGTTTGATATAAAAGTTGAATAGAACTAATTATTTTGATATAAAAAATATTGGAAAATAAATTTTTTTGAATGAATACATGAAATATAATGTTTATATTAAACTTTAGTTACATGCAAATTTAAAATAGAGTAAGTTAATTTTTTAATATATAATAACTAAAAACATGGTAACATTTTTCTCTCTTACATGTGTTTATTTTTATTATTTTTTTCAATGTGTCCTATATAACAACTACTAGTTTTTCTGTAAGATTATATTATTTTTATTTTTTAACATCACATTAAAATATATTTTTAAAAAAATACTTCTTCGTTTTATATTTATTTAATCATAATATTACCAATAACTTGTTTTCTTTAACTATAAAGTGTCACACACAAGTATTTTTTTACAGATACAAATAAATATGGTTACAAATAAATTAAAGACTCGAACACTCTCTTAGTTTTTATTTTTGTTCACTTTATTTAATATGATTATGATTTTTTTTTGTGTTTTTGTCATTTTTTATGATAGTGTTTAAATTGTTAACACAACATGTATAAGATGGACAATTCTTATAAAGTAGCAATAATTTATCTAAGGTGTGCCTTGTGACACAACTCTTATCTTATTCTTGTTCATAAACATTGGAATTTCATGAATCTATGACTGTTAGAGAGACCATCATCGCCATGAGAAACTCCGAAGAGAAGTTCAACAACCCTAAAGAAAGATTTATAGTTTTATTGTGAAAAATGATGTTGAATGAAGACTAATTGAATTTTGTAATGGTGAAAAATGATGATAATAACTAAGTTTAGCGTGAATATGAAAAATGGAATTGATGAAAGAAATTGGGGCATAAGCATACCGATGAATGAAGTGTGTGTGAGGTAGATGATTGTTTATAACATAAAGGAATTAAGAAGTGATAAAAATTTAATTGGGAAGGGGTCAATTTCTTTTATGTAGGTTTAGGGATTTCGCTTGCACGAGGGTTTTGCGATTTACATTCACAATGAAGGTTGAACATTGTGAGTTGATGATTACACAATATAGGATTCACATGGTAGCATGATGATTGAAAATGAAAAGAGTTGGTGTGTCATGGGGTGGAGGAGCGATTAGGGCTTTGCGAGGATAAGTTACAGGTCTTGGTGGTTCGCTTAAGCGTGCTCCAGGTAATTTCAGATAAATTTGGTAAGTGCTTGGCTTTTCGAATATAAAACTGGAATATTGGTGTACATTTGTTTTTATCTCGGGGTGGAAATGATTATGGTGTTTTACAACTAATACAGGCTACCTAAGCAAAAACATCACACTTTATTCAAACAATGTCATCTTCTATCATTTTTTCTAACAATTTAGACATCATCATAAAAAATAACTAAATTAAACAAAATTAACTAAAATAATGATAGATAAGAACCGAATTGAATAAAATAGGAAAAATAAAACCAAAATATAATTTAAGCCTACACTAAAATCTTGGATCTACATTTATTAACAATGTTAATTTTGTGAAGATAAGAAAATAACCAGGAGCAATTTAAAAAATTCGAGACCAAATTAAAAATTTTAATAATAAAGAACTTGAATTAAACAAACAAAATTAAACAATTTAATTAAGTTTTTACCGAATAGAAGATGACTGGTACGTTTTTTTACGTGAACTACATAGATTTTTCAAGAATAGCACCCAAGCAACGTTTATAGCATGTTGGATTTTATTTATAATTAAAAAAAAATCAGTTCACTGAATAAACTCACTGGGTAGCCCACGTGTTGTAGAAGAACATTGCTGAACAGAGTTGAAGTGTTGCCGTGCAAAGAAACGCTGACTCGTAAAACATTTTATTGGTTTCCTTCTTTCCTTCTCGCAGTCCACCACTTTCTGTTGTTCTTGTTATTGTTTTCTCTGCTGCTGCTAGCCTCAGATCTGCCGCTGAGCCGCGGTATCTGATTGTTACTCTTCTTCGAAAGCTTTTCGTCAGAGAATTTGGAAGCTGATACACCGGATTGGAGATGCCGGTGGCTGCTTCCGCTATATACTTCTTGAACCTCCGCGGCGACGTTCTCATCAATCGCCTCTACCGAGACGATGTTGGGTAATATCTATTTCTTTTCTCCTTCGTTCTCCTTCTCATCGCTCAGTGAAGTCAAAGCGAATCATTTCTGTTGCTTATTCTCTTAAATGTTATAGGATTCAGTTTTCAACATCTTTTGTGTTTGGAAAACTGTATTCTGGAAAATAAGTCGTGCTGTAATTGTTCGTTCTGATTACCCTGTAATGTAGCTAGGACCAGTGAATAGCGATAAGTATTAAGGAACTTTTGCTTTTGGAATGCCCTTCTTGGAAACCTGGAACTTGGTGATTGCGCTTGTTGGAAGTTTATTTTTTATTTCGTCTGGAACAATATCACGTCTTCTAACTTATTGAATTACGTTGCAGGGGAAATATGGTTGATGCTTTTCGGACACATATAATGCAAACAAAAGAACTTGGTACTTGTCCTGTGAGGCAGATTGGTGGCTGCTCTTTCTTTTACACGAGGATAAGCAATGTTTACATCGTGATTGTTGTCAGCAGCAATGCTAATGTAGCTTGCGCTTTCAAGTTTGTTGTTGAGGTATTTAACTTCTTGCTACCTCTGTAACTTATCCGATGATGTCTGGCTTGATCAGTTGAAGTACGATTCATGACGTGGACCTTTTTCATTACATCCTTTCTCAACTTTGAGATGAAAGCTTTGCTGTCTATGTTGCTCGGACATTTGATTTCTGTCTTTCGATCTAGAAATTTGATCATCATTAACTAATAGTTATATAAATGATTACACGATTGATATATGTACTCGTTGCAGGCAGTTGCACTATTTAAATCATATTTTGGCGGTGCCTTTGATGAAGATGCAATTCGCAATAATTTTGTACTTATTTATGAGCTCCTAGATGGTATGTAATCATGTGGTGATGAATTAAATTCGTTGAATTTTTATGTTGCAATGCTGAAAGTCAGTTCAAGGGTTTTAGTTTCCAATAATTTCAAAATCTGTCATTTGTTTGAAGAATATTTTCTGGATAAGTTCTTATTTTTCTGTTCAAAGTTTAAGCGAGTGGTTACACTGAAGAGGTAGATGCAAGAAGTTTCTATATGATTTGAATTTTCTTGAAATATTTCATACAGACACACAAGTTAACGTAACTGGGTCTATCTGTTTTGTCAACGGATTGAAACAAAACCAGAGGCTTAAATAGCTGCCCTATAGCAGCATAGTGGCCCCGCCCTCTATAGGGGCTTCCGTAGTGGCTAAAGCAGACCAAATAGTGGCCACAGGGGCACTATGGTGAACTAGGGCTTTACTAGTGAAATGTAACAGAAGGGGCTAGTTTCATATGATTGGATTTGTGAACAGTGCGCTATAGTTTTGCTATAGCAGTGTAGCAGTGTGGAGCAGCCCCTGCCTGCTATAGGGGCTGCCGCAGCGAATCAAATTACAGGCTCATTAGTGGCTGTTGCAGCACTATTCTATGTGTTGATTCTTGAAATTTCTTTGAAAAATGACATTAGGGCTTTTTTGGGATTTCCATTTACAATGCTGAAATCTACAGCTGTAATAGTAATGAAGATGATAAAGAAGACTTGAATTTAAGAGATGGTGGTTTACTATGATTCCTATCTAGGAAACTTGTACTTGAATTTAGTTGTTATTTACTGCATGTTTTGTCTAGAGACACACCTATGATTTTTTTTTATTGATTCTGAATGTCATTAATTGAGTAATTCTTTTGTCATTTTTGAGAATTCCTTGTGTAGAGTATACATTTTTTTTTTAAATAGTGGTTATCTTTCTATAATGTTCTTGGGGCTAATTGCTACATGTTTGCTATCCAGGATTTCAAACACCAGAATAAAATGTTTTTCTAATTCAAACTTGGTGTAATAATAAAATACTAAATAGTATTCTCATGAAAAAAATATTTATCATTTGAATTCAAATGAGTTTATGATAAATATTTTACATATATCTGCAGAAATCATGGATTTTGGTTATCCTCAAAATCTTTCTCCGGAAATCTTAAAGCTTTATATTACTCAGGAAGGAGTGCGTTCCCCGTTTTCATCCAAGGTTAGTCTGCACATGTTACTGTGTAAACAAACACATTGAATTACACGGTGGACTTAGAACTAGCATGAATTACATTGAGATGAAAAAAATTAGAACCTTGGAGAATAGAATATCTATAGTTGCATGAATATATGAACATACCAAATATCATTTTGTTGGAGGGAATAGCGGGACATACCTCACCACAGATATACCTATGCAAAAGGTGATTTCACATGTTACTGGCTCTGTGTGTGCATGTGTTATCTGTCTGTCCACTTGTTTGTTGTTTGAGTTTACCTTTCTTAATGCGATGTATTGTTTAAATAACTCACTAAATCCTATAATTCATCCTGTGCTGTGTGCAATGCTTGGGTGATACAGCCTGTAGATAGACCTGTTCCAAATGCAACTTTACAAGTTACTGGTGCTGTTGGTTGGCGGAGAGAAGGCCTTGTATACAAAAAGAACGAGGCAAGTTGTGTAATATCTTCCATTCTTTATCATTAGTGCCTTTCTGTTGCAAATTACATCATTTATCCATTGCAGGTCTTCTTGGATATTGTGGAGAGCGTGAATCTTCTTATGTCTTCAAAGGGTAGGTCATGAATTTTCCTTGTCTCCACAACATTGATGCTTGCTTGATTGTTTGATAATTGTGATGATTTTAGGTGTTGTTCTACGCTGTGATGTTACGGGGAAGATTCTTATGAAGTGCTTTCTTTCTGGAATGCCTGATTTGAAGTTGGGTTTGAATGACAAGATTGGCCTAGAGAAAGAGTCAGAAATTAAATCTCGTCCTACTAAAAGGTAGTTTTCATTTGAACATGATTCCGAATTTTTGTTTTTTTACATTATCATTTGAAACCCGTGTTTGTCCTGTTTTATTACAGTAGAGAATTGTGTGTTTACCTTTTTTCTTCTAACACGTAGTCCATCTCGTGTGTCGTACTAGGAAGACAATTCATCCTTATGTTTTGTTTGCTCAAATATAATAGTAATATTGTTTTCTACTGTCAACAAAATCCATTTTGCAGTGGTAAAACTATTGAGCTTGATGATGTAACTTTCCATCAATGTGTAAATCTGACAAGGTTCAACTCAGAGAAGACAGTTAGTTTTGTGCCACCTGATGGTGAATTTGAACTAATGAAGTAAGCTCTTACCTTCTCTTTAAATCCTCATAATATATAAAATTTTGTGGACCTACAGCAAACTTCTTACAAGCATGCTTTGGTGGGAAAAAGGAGCAGGTGGATAAATGGATTTATGATTCCTTTCCTTGCTGTTACTCTTCTTGATTAACTATTTTAAAATAACTCTTTGTTGGTTTTTCTGCAAGGCACTTGATAATGTATTTCTTCCTCGATCTTCATCACCAAACTTAAAATGCCACAATGGATTACTGTCATCTCTATGATATGATTTAAGCTTCTAAGGAAGAGTTTTATTTCTTCTATGACACCTCAATAAACCACCAAAAGCGACATTGAAAACATATTGGTTACAACTGCCCAATTTTCATAAATCCAGTTCTCTTTAATACCAAGGAGCTAAGTCAAGGGGTGCATCTGAAATCTGTCTTACAAACATCCATTTGTTGAGTTTATTAGGTTTTCCTTGCCTTTCCTACAGATTTATCTTGTTTGCTATTACCTAATATTGCAATGAAAATGTATCGGGTGCTCATGCCGTTCACAGTCTATTATCATCGCAGTTTCACTTATTTAGAAAGATGATTATGCTTTCTCAGTTGTTGGATTACTTTCTTCTTTTCATAACGTTTGTAGCATTGAAGTGATTCTCATTTTCTGCACAGCATTAGCTTCATCATGAAATTCAAAGGATATTTAGTAGCTCCAAGAAGTATATTTTACCATTTTGCATCACTTGGTTTATAAAATCACAAGTGATTTAGGATCAGGTGAATTCTTAACGGTGCCAGAGGTGGCATCAGTCTTGTCTGATATCTTCTAAGATTATTTTATATTGATAGGTATCGTATCACCGAGGGTGTTAATCTTCCCTTCAAAGTATTGCCCACCATCAAGGAACTTGGTCGAACAAGGATGGAAGTAAATGTTAAGGTTTGAAATTTTTAACGTTGAAGGTCAAATATATTGAATGTCATCTACCCCACATTCGTTTTACCTGTTATTAACATGTTTTTCAGGTAAAGAGTGTCTTTGGTGCAAAGATGTTTGCACTAGGGGTTGTTGTCAAAATTCCTGTGCCGAAACAAACAGCAAAAACGAGTTTCACAGTCACATCTGGTCGAGCAAAATATAATGCAGCTATTGATTGTTTGGTTTGGAAGTAAGAGTCTCACTTTGCTATGATTACTATGTGAAATGGAAGTTATTGAAAGTGGTTTTCCGACCCTAACTCAGCATCTTGAGTAACCTAAATGTATGCTGTTAGTAATTTTATGTTTTAGCAATCATGTTTGAATATGTTACTAATCATGTTTGAAATATTTTATTTTACATAGTACGATAGGATAGGATTCCCAGATTTATTTTCTAATTTAACTTGTCAGGGGTACCATTAAATGTGGTTTTCGGTATTAACATCCTATTCTATTCTTAATTTGTAGACTAAGAAAATTTCCTGGGCAAACTGAGCCGACATTGAGTGCAGAAGTTGAACTTATTTCCACGATGACAGAAAAGAAATCTGGAACTAGACCGCCAATTCAGATGGAGTTTCAGGTTTGTTGTCTGTTGTTTTTACAAATTCCATGAAAATGGCTGGAACGTCTTGATTGTCTTAGAAGTATATGTGAAAGCTTATTCATGAAAATGGTCGGATGTGTAATTTAATCCAGTTTTATTATATAAATGTCAATTACGGAAATTAGTAATCAGGGCTTGGGACCTGTATATTCATTGCTATATTAATCTATATTCAATTCATTCGTCGATCTAGGGGAAATGAAATGGTCTTTCCTTTTCTCTCTCTGGACAATTTTTTTTTTTTGAACTTTCCTTTTTTCTTTTTGGGTAAGCTTAGTGGACATTGGCCTTCTGCTGCGGGGATGACATCTGATCTAATATTTCACATTCTCTTGTTGAGAATCAGTCTCGAAAGAAACACTTTCTTCCTATATAGTAGCTTGACGTACAAGTCTTATATTTCATAATGCAGGTTCCCATGTTCACGGCATCTGGTTTACGTGTCCGTTTTCTAAAGGTAAGGTATCCAACTTGATTTACGAGGCTTTTCTGTTTTTAACATTGATATGGTTTTTGTAATTTACTCTGTGAAGGTATGGGAAAAGAGTGGATACAACACTGTTGAGTGGGTTCGGTATATTACAAAAGCAGGATCGTACGAGGTAAGGTGCTAGCCGTCACATGGGAAAACGTCAGATTAATGGATGGAGATGGAAGCAAAACCAAATAGTTAAATGCACTCTTCTATGCAGTTACCAGTTATAGCTGACTTTCTTCTTAGCATCATCGCATAGAGTTCCGTCAAATGTTTGTGGTTGTTCATGTAAATTCTTAATTGATTCCGTCTCCCTTGTCCACATTGTATTTTATTTTAACGATGAATCGCGCGTTCAGTACTTGTTTTTTTCGCGCTAAAATGTAGGCTTTGATCTATACTGAAGCTCCTCCGTGAAAATATAATTATGGGAGGGAGTTTACTTTGTAAGTATACGATGATTCGTTGCTTCAAGGGAAGAACTTATCTGTGTTAAAAAAAAAGACTCACATAAATAATTTGAATCTCCAATTCATTATGGTTGATTTTGTAGTTGATTTTCATTTAATACTAACCATCTTTAAATAGATCCAAATAAGACTCTGAGCCAAATAAAATCATAAAAACTAAAAATAAAATATTAACTAACTTTAAATAAATTTACTTAATTTATTTTTATTTTATATCAATAAAATAAAATAATATTTTTTGAGAAATTAAAATTACATATTTTTATTTTATCTTTATTATCTAAATTAATAAAATAAGATTTAAATAAAATTATTAATAAATTTTTAAAATTTCCAAGAATAAAAGTTATCACATAACACGAAGAAGGGAAGGGGTTACTATATTCCTATTTTCGTTTGTACAAGGAATATGTTGATGAAATACAACTACGTATAAAAATTTCTTCTCACAATTTCCACTCATAGTTACATATATTGAAGGAATAACATTTTATATATATATATATATATATATATATATATATATATATATATATATATATATATATATATATATATTCAAACAATATTTTATTTGAATATAATATAATGGTTAAATCATTTTAGATTATAAGCTGGTGAAAATAATCTCGGGACAATAAAATAAAAAGTTGAAAAAAAGAATGAAAAAAATATAATCAAAAGAAATTAATTAAAATGTAAAATTAATATTTAATTAAATCGAAATTTAGATACAATGATGTGTTAGAGTTTTAATTTAATAATTTACATCATAAAAAATATTAAATATAATTACATATTATTTAAGAAAAATTAAAATTTAACTGAAAAATAGAATAATAAAAAATGAAAAGGAAATAGAAAAGGAAGATGGAAGGATGCAGAGCGTGTAGAAAGTGGAGGCGAAGGATTGGTTTGGTTGGGTGTATATAGTAGCCCATGGTATCTCATCTTTCGTACAACGACTGCAGCTGCAAAGTGCAAGCAAACGCGTGCAGTGCAGAGGGATCCTTGGTTCGCTGCAACGAACACCGCGCCTTTTCTCTATACCCTCTTTGATTCATGGGACTGTTCAGAAGGATTGCTGGATTTCTAGGGATTGGAAACCACGATCACGATTCCAAGGATGCCGCCGCCGATGAACACGATGTCCATCCTGGTACGACACCGTATCGAGTCAGAGAAACCGGTCGTCCTCGTAAAGGCTTTAGCGTCCCTGCCCAGGTCGTCGTCGATCGCCACCACGTCCCACCCGTTCTCACTCTCTCTACGTCTGGCGACGGCGGACTTCAGGTCCTTCCTTTCTCATCATTCCAATTCGGTTGGGTTTTATAACCATGCATTTAAATTTTGGGAAACCTAAAAATTCATGTCATGTTAGCGGCACAATTATTGCTTGGATCTTATACCTCATTTGTAATTTTTGACCTTTTTTCTACACAATTTAACTTTACACAAAGGAAAATAGAAAACTTGTGTGCTTACTTTTGTGTGAGATATCAAGGCTCTTGTGAATTTTTGGGACTGTGCAGAGGATAGTAATATCTTTTCATTGTTTCAAATTCTATTATTAAGATTGTAAATAACCCGAGTCTATAGTTCCTGTGTTGAGTATTTGTGTATGTTCGTACGCGACAAATGGATCCCTTTTTTCGATTGGAACTCCAATGAACAATTATTTTAAAATGGTACTTCCCAGGGTCTTGAATAAAAAAAAATGGTCAGTTTAGTTTAATTGTTCTTCATTTGGAACATAGACATTTTTCCTAAACTACATAAAAATAAGGGAATCATTGTAATAAAATCTCAATTAGACGGAAGACAGATAGGTAAAGTTAGTTCGAATTTGCTTACGCTTAAATTCATCTCTCAAACTTTTTTATCTCTTATATATGAGATTGAAAGGAGTATCTTATAATGTTTGTGTTTGGGTAAGATAGTGCAGCTCTTGGACTTCCTACCTCCGAAGCTGAAATTCAAGTTCTAGATGTTGTATCGTTTTATTTAAGTTATATCTTGTGAGGATGTTATGATATCTGATTTCATCAGGGAAAGAGTACATTGGTATGACTTTGTAATGTTGCAGTGCCATTGTGGATAACTGCCTTTGTCTTTATTTTCTTACTTTGTGCTGTTAATGAGGATCACTCTTTTTTTCTAGCTGATAGGGGAAGCGGAACACTTTTGTAAGCTTAAGAATGAAATTGACAGCATTTGGCTTTTATTTGTACTTTAACATAGCAAAATTAGGTTGGAGGTGTCCTACCATTGGTGGAGGGGTGATTCTTGTCATATTCCACTAGAATTAGTTCATCTATGTGTAGTGTTGGAGTTTAAATCTGCCGTCAATGTTCCTCGATTACATGAACGGATGTACTTTACATTCCTCAACCCAAACACAAAGACGAGTATGGGGAGGGGATTATTTAAAACTTGAATTGGTAATGGCAAATTCTTAGACGGTTCGCGTTGTACCATATCTTGTTTCAAAAGTAGCTATCAAATCTGTTCTGCTCATGATCAGCGGATCTTATCCTTGTTTCATGATTGGGAGTTGTCATTACAGCTTTTTTTATGCCCAACTTTTTGGCAGATAGCTTCTATTATTACAGTTACAACATTTGGACGTACTATGTACGAGTTAGGAAAAAATAAACAGCTTGAAGTTAAGACAAAAGACTCCAATCAATGATAGATGAAAGAGGGGAGGGGAAATATAGTTGCAAACTAGGGATTTTGGGGCATTCATGACCTTATGCTTGTGCTTTTACATTTTCTTTTGTCTCCATTGCCTAGTAGTTAAGTCTGAGAGTATCGTGGTCAGATAAATTTTCCTTTGTCTAGTAATTTACTGCCAGCAGGTGTTTAATATTTTTGGGCTGTTGTGTTTCGCTTCATCAGGGTCTGAGTTGGTATACTAAGCATCTTACGATGGACGAAGATGGAGATGTGGCTGATGAATTCCTTGAAGAGGTATTGTCAGTGATGCCAGAAGGACTTGGAGAAGATCGTCATAAAACACAAGCAAGGTTTAAATCGAAGAAGGGGACCAAGGAAGTAAGAGTGAACAAACAGATCCTATTAGATGGGAAAATTATTCTTCATTGTGTGGAACACCAGGGCAGATTGTAGTAAACATTGGTTCGGATATTGGTTCATTCGGCTTTTTCTGTTTAGTTGTGCATACTGTGGAATCTGTAGTTAAACACTAACATTTTAACTGGGCTTTACTTCATGGTTCCTTTTTGCATTTTAGCTGTCTTTCACTAGCTATGAATATATGTTTGGGAATTGCTACACTTGATGAAAACATGTGGGAGTTAAATGTACAATTTAAAGAAGTTAATGGTACCCAACAAATTTAACTTCTAAATCTCATGTCCAAGCTACATTACAGTGGCTGGCAAATTTGTAGGTCTAGCGGTTGTATTTGGTAGACATTGAGTAATATAGATGGGTATCTTGGCTGAGAGGACCACGTGTGAGATCTGCAAAGAAGCTATGAACTTTAACAAGTGGATTTAAGTGTAGTTCGTTGTGAATTATGAGTCTCCATTAAGTACTGAAATCTTGGACGTACTATTCTTCTAACTAATTGACAGTTTGTACTTGTTATTCCTTTTTGGCTACTATTAGCTAATGCTTAAACTGTTGCTATGCTTATTAAATTAATTGAAGGAAATTTAATTTGAGAAAAGTTGCAATCGATTGTAACGGATCGGCTTACCATCTGAATGTTTAAAGAATACTGAGTTTTCTGTTTGTTGTTCAGCACTTCTGCTCAAGGAGGGCATCTTGTTTGAATGCAAGGTTCTCGACCTTTACTAATCTTCTGGGTTGATGTACAATTGTAACGTGGTTGGCCTATTTAGAACAATTGACTTGGTTAGTTGAAAAATTGGCCAAAAGGAACGATAGAAATTATATATCTTGTTTAAAAATTGGTAAGAACATAGTCCTATGGGTAAGGGGATGTCGTTCAAGGTGGTATTTCATATGGGGTTAACTTGCTACCATTAAGTGTGGTTACTGAAAAAATTGTTGTTGCAAGTGATTTATCATGTGAAATTCTTACTTAAAAAGTCTAGAATTCCATTCCTGATTTAAAAATGAAGTTATAACTTGAGGTTTTATTTTATTTTTAACAATGTATCAACTTTACAAGAGGAGAAATATCAAATACGTTTTCAATATGTAAAATAAATGTTTGATTTGACCCAAAAATTTGTGCACATTAAATCATTGAGATGAATTAACCTGCATTAAATATTACAATGGTATTAAAATGGACTAGAAGAATATGAAACATGAATTCCAAAGTGGCCAATGGTTTTTATTCCATATTGTTCCTCTTCTTTATTTTTTTACACAACCAAAGTCAAGACATTTCATTGATCACTTAATGATAAATACATGGTGGCATGTGGTGGTAAACTTTGAGTCTAGCATAGTGTGTTGCTTCTTTTGAAAGAGAATGACAATCGATATTAACTTGTCTCTGTACAAAGTTAGCCATATAGAATATATGTCTGAGTGAGTTTTGAAACTCAGATACCTACGCTTCATTTTTTCTTCCAGAATCTGTGTTTGCTATGTTGACTTTATTTACTACCAGCCCAGAATCCAACTACTTTTGTTCCACATTAATGAGCCACTCTATAACTTCTAATTAGTCATCTTCTTACTCCCTAATATATTTGTAAATTTTAAAATGACAAAAAATCACGTCTCTGAGTTTACACCTATATACGAATTGTAATTGTTTACACCCTTTAGTTACACCTGTACCAATTAAAGAGACTAATGCATGAGATTTCTACCTTTCAGTTTGAAAAAAAAATTATTTTTCATCAATGATAATAGAGCTGAACGAACTCTCATATCTGATCTAAACCAAATCCAATCCAATTCAGAAGATACTGCTTTGCAGCCACAGTCACAAGCACTTGTTATATGACTATAATAGTATGTAGCAACACACGAGAAATAGTGAAGAGACAACGACTACCTTAAGTCTTAACCTCATGATGCACGTCTTATACTTACCAAAGACTAATCTCCATCGAATGTGACATTTTAAAATGAGTGGAACACAGATATTAAACCGAGTGAGCAGTGACATATTCAACGCTGTTGGAGAACACGAGGCAATATCAAAGAAACCACTAACGTAAAAAGAGATGTCCATATCAGCATTCACATTCATCAGTTTTTGCTACCTCAACGCTTCAAGTTGAATACCGAAAAACAAGTTTCTTGAGTTAATCTACCAGAAAGGGTGACTATGTTGCGATTCAGAGATAAAGATGGGATCTTTTGTTTCCTTTTTAACCTCTCTTTTTATATAAATTTGTTGGCATCTTTTTGTTCTTTACAACCTCATCCTGATGAAATTTTACTCTTTTTCTAGAGGACCTTTTGGTTGATTCAAGAGGCACTAAAATCCTATATGAAAGAAATATATGATGTGTTTGATTCTGCTTCAAGCTTCACAAAACAAGTATCAGCAAGGGAAGATAAACCTTATCTAAAGATGCCAATTTTCTAAAGCACTAAGAATCAATAATCTTATCACAAATAGTTATTCCAAGTAGCTTTTAGGAAGACACTGCCTTCGATATTGGAGAACTATATAAAACTGCACTGACATTGACACTGTTGGGGCGACATCGATTCCTTAAAGAGGCTTACACTGCTTACAAATAAAGCAGTACATGGTACACCAATGATACCAAAATTATTTAATTATTTCAGTAAAGGGGAAATAGTTCATACATTTGAGGGGAATTTTCTCTGATATAACATATTCACTAGTTACTCCTCAAGGGTGATGAGATGCAACAATTAAAACCAAGATCGTGGTGTCTTCAACGAATTTTAGAGAAAGATTCTGCCATTTAGGTGCTGAATTTCTGCTCAGTGGTACTTGTTGAGGCCTGCATCATTCAGTAACAGCAATGTAAGCAAGATGTATATAAGAATGCAGTTCAAATTATTACACTAAGTTGCTAAGCAAGGAAGAATGCATAACAGAATTACACGGTTGCTCTAATAAAAAAGAGCACTTTTTGAATCTGTGACGCACTGTAAAGTATTAACCAAAGAAGAGATTGTACTGACCCCAACTAATGTTACAAAACTGCAAACGGCACATTTCACGGATCTTGCTCCATATTGGTACCTCAGTAGCATCTTACAGTTCCCACAGTTGACATGTGCCACTTGATTTGCTGTTACAATGTTCATACATACGAAATAATGACTCAAATAATAACAATTTAGCATACTAAAGAAACTCGGTCTGCATATCAACATGATTACGTATACATAACACAAACACTCGCCATTTTTTATTTTTAAAGCTCATCAGGGAGTTCAAATTCTCTGTTGGATTTTGGTTTTATATTCGGTACAGAGAAACTAACACAGAAAAATTAATCAAAGAATCGAAATTTCATCACAGGCTGTTTGTGGTTTAATACCTTCCAAAGCCAGATTGACTGTGTGACAACAAGAACATTGCACACTTGTGGCTCCACGGATGTACATGAGTAAAGTGTGACAGCCTCCACATACTAACTGGGCCATTTCTGTGCATATGCAACAAATGCTTATGATTCGAAAAATTGGAATAGGTAACAAATTGAACTTCCTAAATAACAAGAATTAGAGAGAGAAAGTGCACCGTACCAGGAGGTGGCACAGTGGTGACTGCATTGCAAACAGCACAGCACACAGAGGTGGCTCCAACTGGGTAAAGCAGAAGGTTTCTACACCCAGAACAGACAAGATGACTCTGCGGACCTGCTTAAGGAAGGTTTTGACATTAGTTTGCATGTATCAAATAAATGACCATTTATTTTTTACCCTTTTCTCTTTGATGCCATGGCTATAAATGTTCTAGCATTCATTGTGTCATTAATACAGGTCCAGTTTTTCAAAATGAAAAATACAGAACTGTACTAAACACATCTTCTTGTTTAATCTTCCATCTGGGAAAGGAAATTTCATTCTCCACTCCCCCTTTGGGTGAACTGAGCATTTCTATTTTATATCTGTGAATCGTTCTAAGGGACTCTGTCCTCAAAACAAGAAAAAATCGGACTTTTGATTTTTACGGAAATAATAATTGTGTAATCATTCTACCACCAACATGAATGAGCAAATAAAGAAAGAGTAGAGTAAGCAAAGGTACCATTTGGTGGAGGCGCATACGGAGGTGGCGGAGGGTAGGGGGCAAGTGGAACCGGCATTTTCTCAAAATACTAAACTCTACGTAGAGAATAAAACTCTCTCTCCTCCCATTGAACAACTCTTGGAAAAGAACTGAAACATGAAAGCTGACGATGGCATAAAAAAACATGGAAAATGAACTGTCCTTTGTCATTAATAGCAGCAGAATCAGAGGAAGAGAAAAACCTTTTACGAAGCAGATTGTGAAAGTAACTAAATTTGCAGACGGGGTAACGTAACAAACGAAGTTCTCTTTCCCTTAGGGAGCCATGCATGAAACAACTGAAAAGGGAGAGATAAAGAAGAACAAGATCAACAACAAGGAAAAAAAAGTTAACACACTCTCAGGAAAAAATTAGATTAAATAGAATAGTGTACTCCCAGTGGGGGCAAACACAGATCCTTGTCAACTGTTACTGCTGAAGTGGAGAGAGAGAGAGAGAGAGAGAGAGAGAGAGAGTTTTTGCATATGTACGAGGACATTTGAAAAAAAACAATGGCCAAGAAAATATGTTAGATGCGACAGAAATTAATTTAAAGAGTATTCAGAAGTTTTGATCCTCCTGTCCAGTCCACCTAGATAATTACGAACACTCTTAGATTCCTCTTTTCAGATTTCAGCTTTGCTGAATGCACTTTATCATATTCCAAACTTTTAATTGTTTGGTTAAACATTTTAGAATTTGAAAAAATTTGGATAATAAACAATACATATGTCAGTTTAAATGGATAGAAATTATAAAGTTCAACAACATGTCCTATATTAAAAAATACTTTTAAGATATACTTCTTCCTAATAACTTGTAAGAAAAATTGTTCAATGTGCAGGATGAGTTGTGAGAGTATAATTAGTGAAGCAGAAAAGGACCACTTTTAACATTTTCCTTTGTGCAAATACAGTGGGAAAGACAGAGAAAACAGAGCGAAGAATAGGAATTATTATTACTAAGATACAAGATGACAGATAAGGAGCATGACTGCTTAATCTAAAATTGTGGTCCTTCCTTTTACTTATATTCCAATCTCTCCCTTTTTCCAAAAAAATTTACATTCTTTTTCTATTTTATTTCTTCCAACTCTTGTAACATTACCAGTTTTTTAATGTACACTGTTCACTCTGGAGATAACTAAGGTTTTGAATAATACAACTATTCATAACGTTAATAATATCTTTTTAATCCTCATATTCCTACAATTTCTTTGTTACAAGAAACAATTTGAATTCGAAATTATTTAAATAACAATTTTCATCATGTTTAATCAGTCTTTTAGAATTGTACTAGACCTAATAATTTTTACTATTGCTCCCAGGTGATATTAATGACAATGTCTCACCTGAGACTTTTTCTTCTTTAATTATTGATAAATATATTGATAATTGATATTCTATGTTGTTACAATATTTTGTTATGATCATGTAGATTTCCAAATACCTTTTAATTATTATGTAAAGTCTCAGTTGGCATATTGTCTAAGACATTAATTTAACTAATAATTTGATCAATTTAACCAAATTATTACATTGGTTTAACCAATAGTTCAAAAAATACAGAAAGAAAATATGAAGATAAATAATTAATGTGCACCACATGAAAGTGTATATTTATCAATTTTCTAATTGGGAAGCATGAACATGAGACTTATGTTGAAATATAGATGTAAGACGTTTAGTTATAACACGTGTTAGTCTCTTAGAAAATATTTTTTTCGTTTTAAAATATTTTAGAAAGGTATATTTCCAAAATAATAAGGTAATTTAACTTCTTCAAAAAGTACGATATATGGCCAATCATAAAGTTTTCAAGAGTTGATTTTTTAAGTAGTAACTTTTATTTTTCTTTAAAAAAATTAGTTTTATAAATAATATGAAACTTACTTGTTCAACGGATCTACTCAACTTAATCGGAAGCATCAAACTCAATAATTTAGAAAATCTGTGACTAAAATAGAAAAAATCATTAATTGTCCACTCAGGTTTCTTTTAAAAGCATTGATGTTTGGCTAAATTTGACTATAGATTGATGGGTCTGTCAAATCCACTATATTATGCTTATCCTATCTTTTATGTTGTGTTTACTTGGAGGTATTTTACTGTTTACGCATAACATGAGCGATGAAAAGAAGAGAAACCCGTGTTTGCTTGAAGAGAATCGCGCGAAAAGAATGCGATTGAATTACGGGATGCGTTGGTTTTTCGTCACCCACTTAGCAGAGGCCATTTGGAGGAATCGTAATATAAAAGTCGAATGTGCCCCTCTCCAATTTCATAATTTCGCGTCCAGTTTTGCTTTGCATGATTAATATAATATACTAGCTCATAACCATGCATTCGAAGCTCGAAATTGGCTACCGTGCACTCATAAAGAAGATAAGGTGGATGGGTGGATGGGTGGAGGAGATGAAGAAGAAAGTGGTTGATGAAGAAGAGGATTGTGCGAAGCTAGAGAAGGCGAAAAACTGTGAAAGCGTATTCGGTTCAAAGACGACGTATCCGGTTACAGGCGTATGAAGAAAACCATGCGAAACCGTATTCGGTTAGTCTCCTGCCGTTCCCCCAGAAGTGTATTCGGATTCGGTTAGTCTCGTGCGTATTTGGTTTCCCCATAAGTGTATTCAGATAGCAGAAGCTATATTCGATTACAAGCTGTGTTGGAGACGTTGCAGCGTGGGTTAACTTCTGCTGTGTGTTGTAAAGACATGTAGATGATTATCCAATTTGTGATACAAAAAAGAGCCAATGTTTAAAGGTTAGTATGAACTCCTTACCATTGCTCATCACAACCCCTTATTTTATTCTCTTTCTACCATATTCGGTTACACTTTCTACATATTTTGTTACATCTTCCACTAATAAATTACATTATATTCAAATAATAATAATAATAAATAATTTATTTTTTATATTAAAAAATAATTTTTATTATTTTTTTCTCTTTATAGTAATTTTTACAATTATATATAATATTAACAATTATCATTGCATATTACTTTTACTACTAATAATTAATGTTAATTTTTTACTCTTTATAAACATTTTTTATTTTATGTCATGTAATATTATAAGTTGTATTCAAAATTAATAAATTTCACTTTCATAACAAATCAATTCATACTACTTTGAACTAAATTATATTATAAGCAAATACTACATTAAAAATAAATTCATTTTACTAAATTATAATTTTTTTACTTTTTAAAAATTAATTTTTTAATTTTTTACTCTTCATAAAAAAATTTACAATTAAATATAACATTAACAATTATCATTTTATATTATTTTAATAACTAGGGACATTTTCGTAATCTTCAATTTCTACCAATTAAACAAATATTTTAAAATTGTCACATCAATCAAATCTTATACTAATTCTCACACACTTTACCTCTAAATCCACTCTCAATTATATCCAAATACACTCAAGTAAACACAAAAAAAAAATACCCTCAAATTCATTCAATCACTTTTCCCAAATCATCTCCCCCGATTAACCCAAATGAAAACACCCTTAGTGGTAACAATTGAATGTACATTAATATTACCACTGACCAATCTTTTATTTTCTTTTTAACTTTAGATATATGCTTTAATAATAGATCCTTGGTTACTTTTATATAAAATTATAAAAATTTAGTTCATAATCTACTGATAATACAAATAACATATATATTCATTAGTATTTTATTATCATAATTTATCGAAGGATAATACAAATAATATATATATATATATATACCTTCATTTGTTCATAATATTTTTAGTAATGATTTTGTCTCACACAGTAATAATGTTTTCAAACTGAAGATATATATAGACAGGTAGTAGTAATGACTTAACTTTACAACTCCTCCTTCTTCTTATTATTTAAATTTTAAGTATGATAAAAGTGATAAAATATAACTAAAGATACAAGTGAATTGAGGTAATTGATAAATAGTATTTAAACTACTTATTAAATGAAATGAAATAAATTTAACATTAAAATTGAGAATTTTGGAAGGAAAACATTTTTTCTATATCTATAAATTGGAACATTTTTGTACAGTTTGAGAAATTTACTCTCTTTATGTTCAGTTTCATCCAGTAGAGGTGAAATATACTTATCCTTCTGTGCAAATATTCTTTATTAGTCATTGTCCTGTCTCTTAGCATGATCGTTTACCTCATGTTTATCCTTTTGTGCAGTGTTATCCATAAGCTTGTAAGTATTTAAAGATTCTGGTTCTTTACGTGTTTAATCATTTATGATTTTTCTTATTGTAGTTAATGATCCTATGATGATATTTACATAATAAACCGTATAATCATTCTTATTTTAAAATTAACACTATTTTTAATTAATTTAATGTAAAGAATGTTATCAATAGAATTTTTTTTAAAAAAATTATAAGTACATATTTAAGATAAAAAAGTAAATAATTATATTTATTACATATCAACTATAACTATGCTATGGTAACTGTCAAATAAATATTAATTTAATATTAAAATATCTTCTATAAATAAACTTCAACTTAAGGGAAGAAAATGAACGAAATCAGAAAACAATAAAAACCCTTTTTATTTATTTGTTTTACTTACTTTAATTTACCGATATTTAATTTTAGATCATGATTTATAGTGTAGCTTTTTGTTTAATGAAAATTGTTAATAAAATATGAAAATATATTTTAAAATAAAAAAATGTGACTGTTATTTACAATACTATACAAGAGAAAGATAATTACAATCTCTCCAAATGTTAATTTTTTTTTTCCGGCATCTTTCCTAATGTTAATAATACAATTTTGCCGATATTATAATGAGAGGAGAGTAAAAGATCAATAATTTATAATGTATTTTGGAAATTAATACTGTAATTTATATTTGCCAATATTTTCCAAAATATGTAATTTCATTTTTAATACATTAATAATATTTTCATAAAAAAGAGTAATAATATCTCGTTATTCAGTGGGACAGGATAGTGTGGAAAACAATTACGGAGGTGCTAAAAGCAAAAGTAGAGGATTGCCCAAACATTTTTGAGGGCGAGGGCCCACATAGAGAAAGCTATAAATTGACCAAACCAGAAAGGAAAATTTGAGGTGGCACTGAGCTTCACTGAACTTGAGTGAAAGAACTGATACAAGCTGAACTCGGCACTCAGATTTTCATTGCTCTGTTCTATGAACGAAACATAGAAGAGGGCAATGAATTACAGTGATAATATTCTCTCCAATAGCCCTCTGTGAGTGTCACTATCCTTATTTCTTTTCAATTTCATTTGTTTTTATCTCTTTGTGTTGAATTACTTCACATTCACAAAATTATTAGAATGATAACATGGGTTTCAGTGTGAAGAACACAAACGATCAAGCTAATTGCAAAACACTCTGGACGAAAGAATCATCTTCCAATTCAGACAATGGATGGATGGTGCCCTATAAATACTATGCTGTCAAGGGTCCCATTTCTGATTCAAACCCTAATGTTGACTCATCCAGTTGGGTTTTGTGTAATGAGGTTCAATTGAAAGACATTTCGTTGAAACGCATGGAAATTATATACAAGGACACTGTGTCAAAGCTTGTTGCTTTGGGGCACAATGAGGATATTGCCGTGAAAGCGATTTTGCTCAATGTTCATTGTTATGGCTCCAATGACTTGGCTACAGACCTGCTGCACTACACCTTGGCTTGTTTAGAAGAGGGGAGCATGGACATGTATGAGTTCAAGCCTGCGTTCTCTGATTTGAAGAAGCTTGAGGAGCACACTCTGAAGAATCTTGTGTCTTTGTTGCAAGAAGTGAGACTCGAGTTAGGCGAGGGTGATGCTATGTGGTGTCTCCTCATGAACGATTACAATGTGTTAAAGGCAATTACCATTCATGTTCCTTTTGTAAGCATGTTTCCTCCTCCTTTAACCGAGCTTGAGAACGAGGAACGGGGATTTAGAAAAGGAGGCTCAGATATTCCTTTGAAAGGGTTCTTTTGTGGTAAGGAGATGACTGTACGTTTACAGAGAGACATTGAGTTCCCGAAAAAATTTGATCTTACTCCTGCCATGATTTGTTCGTTGAAAAGCAATGTTGTAGCGTTTGCTGACGGATACAAGGCCAACTCAAAACAGGTGCAGCCAAATGAAGGAAAATTTCCTGGGATTAGCACTGTTTCGAAATTGGACTCTTCATCTGCTTCTGTGGCCACAATGCTTGGTGATCTGCCTGGTGATTCTCACAATATGAATGACCAGGATGACTTGAAGTCTGTGCTGAGTAAATTTCATCATCTAAATATTGATGAGAACTTGGAGTTTGTGGCAGAAGATGAGAAGGATTCGGTGATAGTCACTCTAGTGCATCAGATAAAGGATCTTGAGAAACAGGTAAAGGAGCGGAAAGATTGGGCACATGAGAAGGCAATCCAAGCTGCAAGAAAGCTAAACGGCTATCTAATTGAGCTGAAAACATTCAGGATAGAAAGAGAGGAAAATCAAAGACTGAAGAAGGGGAAAGAGGCAAATGAGGAGCTTGAGGACCCTACCATGGTGAGACTCTTAGAATTGGAGGAGGCCTTGAGAAAGGTTTGTGGTCAAACGGATCTTGCAACTGCAGGAGTTGGGAAACTTGAGACGGAGAAATCTGAAATCAAAGCAGAGTTAGAAGCTTGTAAATTAAGTGCATCAGAGTATGTCGCAAGCTGCTTGCAAATTGCAAAAAGGGAGAAAAAGTGCTTAAAGAAGCTTCTGGCTTGGGAAAAACAGGAAGCGAAGATAAAACAGAATATTTCAGATGAAAAGCAGAAGATTTTGGAGATACAAGAAGAGTTGGCTCAGATTAAACAACGTGCAAAAGAAGCTGAGGTATGCTCATATCATTTTGAAATCTACATTTTCTGCATAATGGCTTTGAATTGAATGTATCTAACCTGAATTTGGAGTCTGTTGAGTGATTTTGACACTTGTCTAATGTTTATTGAGTTTGGGTTTGTATATTACTGGTTTGGTGTAGTATTTACCATCAGGGACTTGGATAAAATTGTCGTGTGTTCTTTTTTATTTGTTACATTAGGATGTCTTGTGCTTGTAACAGGACAGTGTATGTGCACTGTGAATCATGGGAAGCAAAAAAGAGGAGCTTTGTTCAATGAGACACGTATCTGACTTGGATATTTGAGCAAGGCACATAATGGCACCTACAATCTCAACAGGGTGCTTTGAATTCCTCTCGTTCATTGCGTGTCTATATGCTTCTTGGCATGTGTATAAATATATATACACATGCATGGTGTTCTTTTGGATTATATGCTTGGTCTGTTATTTTTATTTGAAATCAGCCAAAATTGAAGTGATTTCTCTTGAATGAATTCACAATTATACTAATATTCTGGAATTGCTCACGTTAATTAGAAAATTGCTCCAAATTATCTGGTATAGCAGTGTGTATATTTGTATATATGCCTGTTGACGGATATGTGAAGAATTCATGTCTTTTAGTCCATGACGATCCTACATACACGCGTTCAATTTCTTGGTGTCTTATTCGTAATCTAGAAAGTGAATCATATGAATGTTTGTCATGGATATACCTAAATTTTGTTCAGTTCATTGCATTCTGATCGATTAGTATTGATACAATTTTGTCCGCATTTAATGCACTCAATGCAACTTTCTCACCATTCAACCTCATGAAAATGGAAGTTTTTCTCTGGTGCTTTTCTTAATTTTCTGCTCGGTAGTCCTTTTTTCCCGAACTTACTTTATAATTAAACTATCTGTGTATCAGAACATATGTTTGTCTTGAATCCTTTATTCTGCGTAATAATTACTTATGACAGGTCATGAGGGATGAAGAGTTAAAGGCTAAGGAGGAAGCCTTAGCACTGATTGAAGAGGAACGCCGTTCTATGGAAGCAGCTGAGGCTAATAGAAAAAGAAATCTTAAGGCTTTAAGCCTGAAGATGGAGATAGATTTCCAGCGTCGCAAAGATGATCTTTTAAGACTGGAGCAGGAGATTTCGTGTCTCAAAGCATCTGCACAGTCTGCTACTTTGCCTACATGTGAGTCTGAGGAAGCAGAGCCCCACACAGAGATAATTGCTAAGCTACTGCAAGAATTAGATAACGTGCCGGATTTTTTTGGAAAAGAAGCCACCGGTAATACTTATAGAGAATGCGTTATATGTGGAAAATATGAGGTTTCCGTAGTTTTCTTGCCATGTGCACACCAAGTTATGTGTGCCAGTTGCAGTGAAGAGTATGGGAGAAATGGCAAAGCTGTTTGTCCATGCTGCTGGGTTCCAATCGAACAGAGAATTCGTACATTTGGGGGAAGTTCGTAGTCTTTGGGTTGGGGTGTGGACATGATTAAGAATAGTTTATTTACATAAAAGCTTTGTTCTGACGTCAACTCAACGTTTTGAAGGTCTGAATATCTGTTATTAGCTAGAAAATAAGAAATAGGAAAATAGGAAAATAAGTGTTTTGAAGGCATTAGTCAAGGATTATAACATATAAAGAATTGAATAGCACCAAATACTGTTCGATCTTTTGATTTATAGATAATTATTCTTTTATTGCATGGTTCCTGGGCTCGAGACTAAGAAATAAGCAGCTGCACTATCTGCGTTGGTTAGATCTTATAAATTTGGAAAATATACCTAGGGTGCACAGTATTTTACCTCTAGTTTATTTTTCTCAGACCACGCTCTTTTATTTGCTGTATCCTAAATCTCTTTAAAATTTGTGCAAAATTAAATAAAATGGCATATTTGTGGTTAATAAGACTAAAACAAAATAGTACTCGAGTAAAATAAACTTGATGGAATTTGATGTTTTACTTAAACGTTTGAGAGGTTTAAAGGCCATTTTTAAAAAATAAATGAATCGGGAAGTGTTTGATTATAGGATGATTATGTCAAATGTATTCTATGAAGGTTCTATATAACAAGATCAGGCATGGTTAACCTATTCTTCTTTTTACTTTTTCTCTACGATGAGAACCCATTTGATGACATAAAAACAGTAGAACGTAATTTTACTTTGACCTCTTTATTTTGATAGTGTAGAACTTTAATCTCTATAAATGTAACTTAAGGTCTGACAGCATATTAGACGGGGTTGAATGAGGCTTAAATTTTTGTTTTGTTGAGTTATGCAAGTAGTGCGCAAGGATGATCTCATTTTGGATAATTTTTTTTTCCACACCAAAATGAAAGAATCGGACCTATCCCTCTCCTAACATGTTGGAGAAAACTGAAGAGTACAGATGGCAATTGGTTTGTGGAGGCAGATGTTGAAATCTCAAGCTTCGAACGGATGGAGTCATGGAGAAGTTGGAAATGCACGAGAGAACCGCTTACTAATATAACAAAACAAAAGAAAAAGAAACAAGATCAAGTAACCCCAGCTGTTTGAGGACTACATTTAGATTCAAAAAAGCTACCTTAAATATCAAATATGTTCATACCATATTATGGCTATTATTGGTTGTATTCCCGTGAAGCCCAAGTAGTCAACAACACCTTTGAACGCTACCATCACTCTATCATTTGCACAGTGCCATAATGCAGCTGGCAGCAGCACTCTTTAATGCCAATGAAATGAAACTATCAATTATTAGGTAATTCAAGATCTTTAACGTGCTTATAGTCTTGATCAATCTATACGTGAGTTCTGATTTCAAAGTTATGAGAAAGAAAAAAATTAACAGCATCTAACTATGTGATTTTAAATGATTCAATGAAGAATTACATGCACTACCAGCACCTTGCTTTGCAAATGAAATGTGACTCAGTAACAGCCTCAATGAGTTAAGAGTTAGGTCAACCAGAACCAGACAGTTTAAACTGGGATTTGCAAGTAAATATTGCACCAGCACTTAAGTTCTGCATTGTACTTTTATGTACGTAACTTGGTCGGTGCAACTTGTCACCTTCACCATACTCAGCATCAAATGCAAGTATTTCTACATATAATTTACATGATGTGGTGGAGAAAATTTGAAGCATTCTTTGCCGTATTTTAATGGCTTACATGTACCCTCATAATATTGACCTCCATAAAAAATACACTGACAACATAATCATCAAGGTAACAGGGAACCAGTCACCACAAAAAATAGTACCTGTGTAATTGGAGTTCCCTTCTCTTTTTCAACTTTTTAAGACTTGAGAGAGATACTCAGTTTAAAGCACTGCCACTTTAATGGAATACACGTGAAGCTAGAAATGACATTGCCAGCTTCCACCTATCACCCTCCTTATAAAGTTTCACACTTGCTTCATGGACAAAATTGGGGTTCTCTTTCATGCATCTAGACTCCCCATTAACCCACAAAATGACAAAAATATCGATTCCTTTTCCGTTTTATAAAACTATTTCTTGTGTTATGGCTACTGAAATATGAAACACCTCCTGAGAAGCCTATTAACTTGTTGCATTTCTACGTTGTCACGGTCTCTACTATAGTGTCGTCTCAAGCTAGAACTTGCACCTTGATAATGGTTCCCAAAGTTTATGCTGGCCAGGAAATGGCAATGGTTGAGAATGATAATTGCATAATGAATGGTAACTGGAAGAAACGTGTGCATGTTTTTGGTGAGAGGGTGAGGAGAATTCCTACTAAGGCTTGGCAAACTACATGGAGGGTGGGACGTGAAGATCCAAGAAGGTTGATCCATGCAGTCAAAGTTGGTTTGTCCCTCACTCTGGTTTCTCTGTTGTACTTGTTGGAGCCATTTTACAAGAGCATTGGACAGAGTGCTATTTGGGCTGTCATGACTGTGGTGGTTGTGTTGGAATTCACAGCAGGCAAGTAATTCTCTTAAATGACAAATTTTTGTGATCAAAATTAACTACTCTCATTACTTGATACTTTCTTATGTACAATAAAAGGCCCTTGCTGCATGAAATGTTTTGGATGACCTTAACGTCTTTATATGGTTCCAGGGGCAACTTTGTGCAAAGGACTCAACAGAGGATTGGGAACACTGTTAGCAGGATTATTGGCATTTATTGTTGGGTATGTTGCAGATGCATCTGGCAGAGTCTCTCAAGCTATCATCATCGGAGCTGCAGTTTTTTTTATAGGTGGATAGATTTGCTTTACAACTTTATGAGAAATCAAGACTTGAAATTGATGCTCCTGATCAAAAGGGCTGTCTTTCAATGATTCTACCAGTGTTAACATTCTGATTAGTTATTCACTTCATTCTTGGTTTTTCTCAATGGAGAGAGCAAAATGATCATTAGCATAAAGTGAGCCTGTGATGATGACTAAAAATTAATACTCTTATTGCAGGAGCTCTAGCTACTTATATCAGGTTTATTCCCTATATCAAGAAGAATTATGACTATGGTATAGTTATATTTCTCTTGACTTTCAACCTTATTGCTGTCTCAAGCTACCGGGTTGATAATGTGTTGAAGATTGCACATGAGCGTGTATACACCATTGCCATAGGCTGTGCTGTTTGCCTTCTCATGAGTCTTCTGGTATTTCCAAATTGGTCAGGAGAAGACCTCCATAATTCCACTGTTTACAAGCTTGAAGGCCTTGCAAAATCTATAGAAGGTACACAAACTTCTAATATTCAAATCTATAGAAGGCATTTCCACTTTAGAAAAATAGTCTCATCCCATGTTATATACATTTATTGGACACATCCAGTTTCTGAATTTGATCATTTTTTGTATCTGCACTAGTTTTGAATACACACATCTTCTCTTTCATAATTTAAGATTATTACTTTATTTATATAAATTATGTGTATGGCTGATGCATGTTTGCATGTGTGTTGTGAGAAAGTGTGTTTGAACGTGTGAAAAAACAGTTAATATAGAGATTCTTGAAATCATATAAATTTCAGATTATGTAATAATTTCTTCTGTAAAAGTGTATGCGCATGATGTACATTTGTGTATTTGCAGTCATGTTAATTTTAATCTCCCTGTGCTTTTACCTATAGTAATATTAACTTCAGGCTTAACTATTTGTAGTTTTATAAACTTTTCCTTTAGATTTCTACTCTGAAGAATTATATATTTCGATTCTTCTACATATCATTTTAATATGTTTTAGTCCATACATATACATATCAGTTTTAGTTTTTATCATCTAAAATTGCATAGATTAAAAATAATGTATTTACAGAGTAAAATAAATTACTTCGAAGTATAGAAACTAAAAGAGAGTTTATTCGGGTGCAAAAGTAGTAAAAGGCAGTGATACTTATTTTCTTTACCATTTCTTGTGAAATTAAGACATTTTAAAAATGTTGCAGCCTGTGTGAATGAATACTTTTATGGAGAGCTAGAAGGATCTGGAGATATAAAATTGTCTGAGGATCCAATATACAAAGGTTATAAGGCTGTTTTGGATTCAAAATCCATTGATGAAACACTGGTAAGGCAGTGAGTGAGTCATGTATTAATTAGTTCATTCAAATACATTCGTTATCTTTGAATGCAGGGAATCACTCAGTTCTATTTTGAATTGTGCAGGCATTGCATGCAAGTTGGGAGCCAAGGCACTCTAGGTACTGTCACAGATTTCCATGGCAGCAATATGTGAAAGTTGGAGCTGTTCTGCGTCAGTTTGGTTATACTGTTGTGGCCCTTCACGGCTGTTTGAGAACAGAAATTCAGGTATCAGCTTCATAAATGTTGCATTTGAAATAAAGTTTAATCTAACATTTGATATTTGTAAATGTCGTTAATTGAAAAAGAGAATTGAAAGTTATTTTCTTAAACTGATATCACTTGTTTTAGACACCACGATCTGTGAGAGCCATGTTCAAGGACCCTTGCATTCGGCTTGCAGCAGAGGTATCGAAAGTACTGATAGAACTTTCCAACAGCATAAGGAATCGCCGGCATTGCTCTCCAGAAATACTGTCCGATCATCTGCACGAAGCCCTGCAGGACCTGAACACTGCCATAAAATCTCAACCTCGGCTCTTCTTGGGCCCGAAACACAGGCACAACCAAGCCAGCAACATGTTCAAAATAGCTGCCGAACAAGTTGGGCATGGAAAGACCTCCCTTTCAAGTGTTAAAACCGATTCTTCGGCATTGCTGGAGTGGAAAAACAAAAGGGTTACCACTGAACAGACAAAGGAATCAGAACGAAAGTCTCTGAGGCCCCAACTGAGTAAAATTGCAATCACTAGCCTTGAGTTCTCTGAGGCTCTTCCTTTTGCTGCATTTGCATCTTTGCTTGTGGAAACAGTTGCAAAACTGGATCTTGTGATCGAGGAAGTTGAGGAACTGGGGAGACTCGCATGCTTCAAAGAGTTCATACCTGGTGATGAATTTGTTGTCACCTGTGACGAGCCTCGAATTGACGTGTTTCAGAACCATTTACCATCTCATGGAGTGGACTAACTGAGAGAGAGAAACCTCACGTAATCTGTTATTTGATGAATGATGATGATGAATATTAATATAAATAATAATATATTTCAGTATCTTTTAGATTTCTGATATATATGTAGGAATATTTATCAGCACCATGATATATTTCAAGTTATAAAGATGTTTGCATGAATTTGGCGATCACAGAAATTTTTTTAATGATTCCAACAATGTTAACATTTTAATTAGTTCACTTTTTTTTTAGTTTTTACCATCTCTCTTTTCGATCTAACTATCCAATTCATGCAACCAACAATTTTTATTTTTATTTTTTACATGTTGTGACTCACCAACTACACATTACTCAGTTTTTTTTATCTCATAAATACATCTTATTATTTTTACTTTTTGAGTATACAAATATTGTTTATTATTAAAAGTGATTTTTTATGACAGTAATGTGCATAATGATATAAGTAGTTTAATATAATGATTTCAGTAGAAATACACTTGTTTAATAAAACTCTCTCTATCTATATAATATATATATATATATATATATATATATATATATATATTCAATTTTAATAATTTAATTTACTAAATATTTAGATATTATCTGATTTTAATATGAATATTTACTTATTTAAGAAGATATGGATAAGATGAAAGAAAACAAGATTCAAAAAGAATCCTAATTACTTAATTTATTTTCAAGTGTGTCATGAGTTACTTTTTTAGCTATCATAGGTTTCTTTTCTTTAATTCTAGTTTTTATTTATCTATTTCTCTTAAGTTTTCTAAAATAAAAGAAATTGAAAATGTCTTCTCATCCTATCAATAAAACACTCTTCTATTGTATTTTAAAATTTAATTCAGGTTATATCATAAATGAATAACACAAATTACAAATTAACAATACTCTTATCATTTGATTATACAAAGGTTGATTTATTTTTGCATCCTTTTCACCTTTGTTTTCTTTTCTATGATTGAAATCTCTATTTTTTAGGGACATTTTTCACTTCTTAGATTGAAATTTAGGAAAGGGTTCACCAATGTTAAATTAAAAGTACTCACTTTTTTTTATCTATTGTCTGTCATGAGTTGTGAGAAAGTTGATCATATCAAATAAAATGAAGTTTGGAGAAATAAGTTACTTTGAAATATTAATGGGGTAAAAAAATATATATATACACTTTATAGTTAGTGTGTATCTCTCTTAGTTGAAAGCTTGAGCAGAGGATAGTAAGAGGAAGAAACGATGAATGGTGTAGGATTCTCTCCGGCCGCATGGAGTTCTTTGATCCCTTTTTCATCATCATCTTCTTCTTCTTCTTATTCTTTGTTTCCTCAGAAGAAATTGGTGAAACCCAAAGCCCTTAACAGAGCCTTCACCTCAGACCCCTACGTTCTGGAACTGGCGGAAACCCTTGAAGAGAGCATCTCCTCCACACCCTCCACCCCTCTTCCTCTCCACAACCTCCGAAACGCTTCCTCCGAATCCCTCCTCTCTACTCCATGGCCTTCCCGCCGGGACGAGCCCTTCCGCTTCACCGACCTCACCTTCATCCGTCAATCCCGCATCCTCCCCCTCTCCCAGCCCTCTCCCGTCAAAATCATCACTTCCCACCTCCCTCCCGCCGTCTACGTCGGCCCCCTCTCCGCCCTCTCCTCCTCCTCCCTCCTCCACACGGTCTCCCAATACCTCCCCCACACCTTCCCCGACGCCGACCTCTTCTGGTCCATCAACGGAATCGCCGCTCCCGATTTAACCCTCGTCTACGTCCCGGAGAACTGCCACCTACAAGACCCCATCCACTTCCAGTACACTCCGCCGCAGCCCCCCACCACCCACCCTTCCGACACCATGTACCTTTCCAATCCCAGGGTCCTCGTCGTGCTCGAGAAAGGCGCACGTGCCCATATAACTGAAGACTTCTCCTCCGAGCAGGGGAACGACAACGACCGTTATTGGAGTAACGCTGCTTTTGAGGCGGTCATCGGAGAAGGTGCCAAGCTTTCTCATTCTTACATCCAGACACAGTCTTTCCATGCCGCTCACACCAAATGGACCTCCGTTCGCCAGGTCACAACCTTCGATTCTTCAAGCCGTTGCCTTTATATTCATGGACTTTGCTAGATCGGGTTGTGAGATTGTAGCTTCTGTGTCAATTGTTTCCTTGCAGGATTCGTCTAGTGCTTATGAACTCACAGAGGTAAGCGCGGGAGGAAAGCTGGGGAGGCACAATCTTCGTATTCAGCAATTGGGTCCTGATACTGTCACCGAGTTATCCTCTCTGCACTTGTCTGTTGGTGATCAAACGCAGGACCTGCATAGTACTCTTGTATTGGACCATCCACGGGGCTATTCTCGACAACTTCACAAGTGCATTGTTGCTCATTCACAGGGACAGGCAGTTTTTGACGGAAACATTAAGGTTAACAGGTATGTATATGCACTTATGCTGCAATATGTGAATGAAATGCACTCCGTACAATCTAATGAGAGACTAAGGTTGTGGTTGATTTCTACAATGGAAAGAGAAATGAGAAAGTATTTCCCAGTTTTTGTTTTTCAAAGTTTTAGATGAGAAAGTGATTAGTAAATAGTGTGAAATTGTTTCACAAAATGGTTTCTACAACTAAAAAATGTTGAAAAGGAAACAAACAGATCTCCGGATGAAAAAGTTGCTTTCATTCATTGATCGTGCTAAATAAAACAGGGGCATGTGTTTTCAATTTCAATATGTATGAGCCACTCTCTATACGAGCAATGTACTACTGTGGTGCAGGTATGCTCAGCAGACTGATGCAGGTCAGTTAACAAGAAGTCTTCTGCTTGAACCTCGTGCGACTGTGAATGTTAAACCAAATCTCCAAATTGTGGCGGATGATGTCAAGTGTTCCCATGGGGCTGCAATAAGTGATCTGGAAGAAAGTCAGCTCCTCTATTTCCAGGCACGTGGCATCGACCAAAACACTGCTAGAAGAGTTCTAATTTTTGCCTTTGGAGGAGAGGTGATAGATAAGTTTCCTTGTTCTTCCATTAGAGACAGAGTACGCAGTCATATTAAAAATTTGTTGGATCCATCCTCTAATTGATCATCATACTAGGCGTTTGTTAAATGTAAAATGACAATTTGAAATAAAAATGAAATTCTTTTCATCAGAATTAATTTGTTCGACAACATTGAAGTGTATGTAGCTTGATGCTTCGTCGTGTATGACTGATCTGTGGATGTGTTTTTTTAGTGAAAAATGCATTTGTTTGTAGGAATTTACAATCCTTATGTTATTTACTAAAAGTAACAACTCTAATTCGCTGAAATTTATTGAGAACCATGAGATTATCGGTGAAATCAGGAAAACTTGCCAACCAGCTTGTTCAGAGTTCGGACGTTGAATCTGATTCATCCATCAAATAGTGTATTGCTCTTAGTGCATTCAGCTAGCAATCCATGGCCAGGGTTTTTCCTTCAAGCACATGGAATGTTGGTCATATATTCTTCTGAGACTTTTTATCTGTTCCAGAACATTTTATTTTTGTGGGTTAAAAGTCCAATGAATTTAATAGGAATCGTGTAAAATTCACTCAATAGGTGTGTCAAAAGAAGAATGTTAATAGAATATGTTGCTGACGTTTCTCCTTTACTGAAATCCTAAGATGCAAATAGACTCACGTATGGTTTGTTGTGTTGGCGTCTGATTTGACAAGTTTTGGTGCTTTCAGCTGCCTTATTTGATTTACTCTGTTTCAAACACAATTTTCCTGCTTCAAACAACAAAATCGAAACAATCACTTCTGCAAAGCCAATTTGGTTCTAACAACTCTTAATCCAAAAGTTACATGGAGTTCATAGCGATAACAAATCTAACAATTTGGGCTTGAAGTTAAGTTTGTAGTTATTACACAGAATTTTCTTTTGAAAATTAACAGTTGCAAGCATGTATGTGATTCCCATAAGTGAAGCCATATTACTGGGTCAAAACATGTCATACATGACTTGCCAAAAAATGAGGGTCTGGCAAATATTACAGGGAAAGCATACACACCCAATATAGATGCATTAGTTATCCATTAGTAAGAAAATGTGATAGCATTTTATTGGTTATTCCTGCCCTTGGTTTGTTATAAAATGTTTTTATATAGCTTCTAGATACCTTCCTTATTTTGTTGACTTAAAAATATGCGTATTTTAAATACTACAAATAACATTTAAACTTTTTGACACGAAAACTGTTTTGTTAAAAAAATTGAAATTAAAATTCGTTTATTATTTTGTTATTAGTAATACATTTAAACTTTCATTTATTTATTAATGTTAGGTTACCTGCATCTTTGAATCCGTTGCATTGGTAAATGGCACTGTAACACTTTACTGATTGAAACTAACGGTTTTATTTCTATTTCCCTTTGTATCTCTCTTTAATTTCTATCAAGTCAATCAAATTATACAACTTTTTAAAATACCTTCATTTTTATTTTTTCATAAATTAGAAGTTGAATTTTATTTCTTTCTTCTTTAATCCTATCCTCTTTACTGCTTTCCTCAAAACCAAACAGGATATTAGTTTTCGGCAGGGAATATTTCATTCTAAAACTTAAATGCAATAATTAGATTGAGGCTGTAATTCCGAATCATGTTAATCTGCAATGGTTGGAATCCACCTTCAATTACATATTTTCTTCTCTTACTAGTGACTGCTCTAAGCTCAGTCAGTACATTTGTATCCCCACCAATATACACCCACATCTCTTGGCTCGAACCAGAGAAAGAAAAGGAGCAAAAAAAGAAAGAATGGAAAAGGCCTCCGCTACTAAAAATTTCTATCATTTTTCATCTCTATAAACCTGGATAATAGATGGGAAAAGAAATTGACTACGATGACGGAACAAAAAGGAGAACAGTTTAAAAGGCTTTACATGGTTCTTTCTCCTAAAGAGACTTCCCAAAATCGGTCCACAATGCCCATTCCTAAGCTCATTTTAATTGCATTTCGCATCTACCAAGTCTGAATAGAGCTATACCGGCGGCTTCTTGCCAATGAAATGTACGGTTCTTCTATTCACAACTTATGTTGCAAGACCAGAATGAACATCGAAAAATGGGTCGACTTTGAGTTGAGCAAGGTCTCATGGATACTTCCCTGATGATTTCCAGATTCTTCCTTCAAGTGATATCACCATTACAGTCACATCATCATGATACTTCCTCCGATCTCCTTGAGGTATATCCAGCAACTCATGGAAATCCATTCCTGCAACCATTGAGTTTAAAATCACTACTCTAAATCTATAAGCAGTAGTTGACAAGCCCAATCATTTGAGCAAACACTTAATTCCAATATTGCATCAATAATTTTCTTGTTCTATCATATTTCCTTGTGTTAGCTAACTTAACCCCTACCATAGGCTGGGGTTGTAAAATACAAACTGACCACTGGGATCAAACCTTTTCTCTACTAGAACCAACCAATCCTATGCACATAGAAAAGAAAACCCTCTAAGATCCGTCCATAAGAGGGATAATATAGATATAAAAAAATGTGAATATGTAAAGTCAGATAACTTCTAAAGAATAAAAAATTGTATAATAGGTGCTCACAAACACGTAAAGCAGTGCCCCCAGAAAGTCAAGATATCAAACATACTATTATAGCAGCACCCAATGAATAACACAATACTACTAAGACAACACATTATTGAAACAAGTTTTTCAAAAAGAAAAATGGCTCAAAAATACGACGCGAAACAGCAGTTAAAGACAAAAGATAACCATATATTAAATCACTGCTCGAGATATAAGGGGGGATACATTTCATTCAATTTTCCAAAATATATACACTGCAACTTTTGTGTAAACAACTTAAAATATCCATTACTTTGTTCTTCGGGCAAAATCCAGTTAAAATAAATATATCCTCGATGTCAAAAGGAAGAGTCACATCACATACGTAATGACTAGGCCATAAATATAGTATATGCATAGGTCCCCAAGTCAACCAATAAAAAAGTTTGACAAAATTACTATTTTAGTTCACTATTAATTCTTGATATGTAATTTTGGTCCTCACGATCTTCTTCAGCAATTTTAGTCCCCCACATTTAAAAAAAATCACAATTTTGATCCAATTTTCACTTTTGAAAACATTAATTATTTTAGATCTAAGATTCAATTAGACCAAAATAAAAGAAAAAATAACCACTTGTGCACAATTGAGAAATAAACCAAAATTGCAAATCTTGACTAAAATCACGGGAGAAAAAAGGGAAACAGCCAAAATGACATAGTACAAATTAAAAGGGGACCAAAGTTACACTTTAACCAAGAAGTTTTAATGTTCGACTATTTTTGAACAAACATTGGGAGAAGACATGCTTTTACTAATTATATAAATGAAGTATCAATTCAAATTTATAAATTAATTGTAATTTCCTCCATTTTTGTCGTAAGACAAATTTAACATGTTCACATGAGCATATGCAAAGATCTAAGAAAGATTCATGTGAGAAGAAGATCTTTTTACCAGCCTTCTTGGCAGCACGTAGGAGCAGCTCTTCTATTAAATGCTGGGCAGGATCTCCATCCGGAAACTTTTCCATAAAGCTCTCGACCTGAGAAACCACTTCTTGATTGCTTAGGTATTGATACAAACCATCAGATGAGAGGATCAAGAACTGATCTCTAGGGCATAATCTATGGTGACGCAATGAAGGGAAGCAGGATATATATGGAGCAGTGCCAATATATTCGTTACGAAACATTTCCAGCACCACATCATTCCACTTTGGCTGCAGAAACACGGAAAATATCAAGTCAGCATAATTTTCTTACAATATTTAAGTCTAAGAATTGCTTCCTTGAACAAGAGGGATGATAAACAAGCAGGATTCCATTTCGTGTGAATGAGAATGGCCATGTGCAGCAGTGCCGTAGGCACTAAAAAAAGTCAGGTAGCATGAAATGAAATGTCTCTCCATAGCCAGAGTAGGAAGTTTGGCTTACTCTAAAACCAAGTCTTAAAGCTAGGATGACCCAACCACACATCTAAACACCATCACAAAAGATGAATACACATAAAAGCTATGCACTATTTCTCCAAGTCCAAAATTAAAAACAATTTTCTGCAGGTTATCCAAAATAATTTAAACTTCATGTAAGCTTTTCTTGTTGACACTAAGTCCTAGCCTGTTCTATCCAAAGAAAATTTTTATACAGACCGAATACATTGTAAATAGATTATACAGTGCCCAAGAATAACAATCAATGCTCCTATTACATAATAGTGGATATCAAAGTCAATAAGCTTCTCGTATCTGACAGTCAAAAGTAAACAAGAATGAAATATTAGTACAAGTATTTTAAATATTTGAAGGCACCATACCTGTTTCAAAAATCCAGCACCAAAAGCTCTAGTAACCTTAAGACGGCCTTTCACTCTATCATTCACAATACAATGGCTATCATCAGGATGCTCATTCTTAATTCTAACAACTTCCTGCAAAACATTAAGCTTCAATTTTCAGACATCCAATACGAATTGATCAGGACATGATTGGATGAAAAGGAAATAAAACTAATAGTGGCAGAACTTCTAAAATTAAGCACACCGCAAATAAGCACAAAGAAAAAAAATCTAAATTCAATATAACACTCACATGACTCGTAAATGAAAGCTACAAAGTGAAAAATAACATGCCACATAAAATAAAAAAATAAAAACAAAGAATGCTGAATTTGGATCAAATCTTCAAGAGACAATCTCATCCCTGGTCTTTGGGATATGCTAAGACAAGCACACACATCACACGAAGAGAGCAGTAGTAAAACCTAAAGGGAAAATGCAGCATCATTAGTAATATATGAATACAGTATGATATTCCAGAAAGCTACCAAAGGAAATACAGAACAATTGAAGGATACTGAAGCCTTATAATTAACCATGAAATCTTGCACCCATGTGTTAGAATGTAGAAAATATATCATCAGACGAAGGATGAATAAGTACAGACAAAAACAAGACAAGAAGTATTGCAATGTGACAGTCCGAAGGAAAACAGAGAATGTGGCCCAATTACAAACTTGCCTCTTCAATGCTGGTGCTGTGATCAGTGGACAGCTGCAATGCAACCAACCTCCGTTCCCTAGCAGGACCCTCATTTCCTAACACGACACCACCTTCGTCTGGAGCCGAAGACTCCTCCACTATGCACTCCCCGCTTGACCCAATGCCTCCACCATTTCCCGTTTCCTTACTAGTAGCGTGAACCTCCTCACACTCATAATGTGCCACAATGGCGCGGCTATCCCCCACGTTCATAACATAAACATCCTCATCCCTCATCAACACAGCCAACAGACACGACCCCATCAGAGCAAGCTCCGGATTGGTATCAATCAGCTTATCCGTCATATCCAAATAAGCAAGCTCAGTCATCTCAAGCGCCCTAGACAACGCTCCCAAAACCAACTCATGATCCACAGGCCCCACTTTTCGCTTCCTCCCACCGTGACCCTTCTCCTCCTCCTCCTCCTCTGCCGTCGTTGGATTTTCCACCTCAACCTTCTCTTTCTCCTCCCCCACGCCCAAGCTCCACGGCAACAAACTCCTCCCGTGACCCTCTTTATGCCTCGACAACCCATGCTTCAACTTAGACAAAATCAACCACCGTCTACTACCTCCCGAACCCTCCTTGCTAGCACTGAGCGCATCATCAACCGAAAACGCAAACCTATCAGACCCGGAAAGATCGAGCCCGTTCTCCGCATCATCCTCCTCAGCCAAAAACTCCCACAGCCTTCTCCTCCTACTTTCAGTCCCCTCCGCTTGAAACGTCACTCTCTTAACCGATCCTCGGAGAGAACTAGAGTCTTCCTCCACCTCCACCTCATTCCGGGGTTCAGCTTCATTATCCTCCAGCTCAGGTGCAGGGTTAGTTCCCTGCACCTGCGACTGCGGTTCTTCAAGTTCCCAAAACAAACCCTGGAGCTCTTTGTGAAGGGCACGGTAAAGATTACCCATGAGAAACTCTGGCGCATCAGGGCCATTGAAACCGTCGTATATCCCTACGAACAACCAACCCTGTTCTTCCGATACAACGACATGCACACGATCCTCCCCCGCTTTTCCCAGCGCCCACTGCACATTGCTCTCGTTCTCCGTCTCACTCGTCGCTTCCGTCTTCCCCTTCCGCCCCACAGGCACCACCCAAGGCCGCTTCTTCTCCGAGAGACTCCGCTGGAAGGCCTTTCTCAACCCGGCAATGCTCTTCTTCCGCTTCTTCTTCACATACACTCCACCACCGAGCGGAGCAGAGAAGGGCACTCCCGCAGAGCTCGAAACGGAGTCGTCGAGGGGTCCCGAGAGCGCGCCGCTCTCAATTGGCCCCGAGAGAAAGAACGCCTTCCGCTCTCTCTCAGAGGGAGCAGTTTCTCCTCCTCTGGGAGCGGGCTGCAGAGGGAGAGCGCTGAAGGAAGCCGTTCCTCTGAAGCCATTGACGGTGGTGTCGTCATCCTCGGACTGGAGCACGGTTTTGGGCACGGAACTGTTGGCGCTGACCGAGGCTCCGGAAATGGCCTTGAATGCGGTTTCGGGGAAATCGGAGCGATGAGAAGGGGAGAAGCGGAGAGAGTTGGAGGGAGAGAGGATGCGATCGGAATGAGAGGGAGAGAGAAAGCGCGCGGAGGATCTGACGTAGCAGAAAGAGTGGCCTAGGGTTTCGTCCAATGGCTCTGTCTCCGCAAAAACCAACTGGCTCTGGTTATGGTTATGGTTATGGCCATGGCCACCATGGCCACCATGGCCATGATTGGAAGATGCCTTGAAGCATGAAAAGAGATTGCAGAGTCCATTGCTTCCCATCACATTTGAGTTCCCCCAACCAAACCCCACCCAACAAAACTCACTCTACTAATTCACCTTCTCTCCACAACACAATTAAATAAATTCAAAACCAACACACAAACAACAACTATGCTCAGAACCAGCAACCCAAAACAATACAAACTCACTCTCTTACTTACTTACACACATCAAAATAATACACCCCACTTAAATAATAATAATATTCTAAATAATATTATATCCTTTTTTTCCGTTTTTTTTTCAAATCAAAATATTTGTTGTCTTCTGTGCCCTTTGTTGGCACTGTCCGAGTTTGACGGTTATGTGAGCTGGCATCTCCGCAATTACTCTTTTTCTTCCAGTTTTCTTTTTCTTTTTTTTCAAACGCCTCTTCCACAGCTCATCCTTCATAAATACTTTTATACCTTATTTATTGCTACTTCTGTTATTAATCATACTTTCATTAAACTTAATTCAAACATTAATCACACTTTAATTATTTATCATCTACATAAACCTTTACAATTCCACACCATTCAAATACTGCATTCACTTTTAAGTAACTCCATTTTAAAATTATTAAAATACGGAAAATATAATTGAATATACTAATACATTATTTTCTCATTTTTGGATGATAAAAATATTTTCTGTTTTATTCAGCGGACATACGCGGTTTAAGAAGACGGTATGAAACTTTATTTTAAAACAAGTATCTGTCCTTTGACATTTTTTACAAGTGTCAGAGCAGAATAAAGTGTGCAATATTGTATAAAGAAAAAGAAGAAAAACAAAAGGCATTTTTAAAGCTTCATATAATAGCAGTAGTAAATGTCCATGGTCTTTGTTGACTTCTTTAAATCGGATTTTAATCTGGAAAAATAAATTATCATGTCTAAATTTCTAAAATAATTTTTCAAAGAAACTTAAATAAGTTTAGCATACCAGGCGTGAGTAAGGATAATTTAGACAATTCATGTAATTTCTGTTGGCTTCTTAATCAACTCTTTATAATTAATTAAAAACAAAAATAAACTGTGGTCCATTAATTATTTTTCATGCATATTTATCTTCATCGAGAATCAAATTAGAAACGTCTATTGAAATTTGAACATTTTATTATTTTATAATATATTCAGTATAATAAGACAGATGGTCCATCCTTCACATACTCAAATAAAACCGTCAAACTCAACAATCAATTTTTTATCATATTTAAATGAATGATCTCATCAGAATAGAGAAACATAAACTTTACGTTAATTCACATCAATAAATTGTTTGATATTACCAAATTTAATGACTTTTTGAATTATGTAACTCACTATTTATTTAATTTACAATAACTTTATGCAAAGATAATTAATATTAATTATAGTATTACTATATATATATATATATAAAAATTAAGTGATAATAATTGTTCAATTGATTTATAATTATGTTACTAACTATTTACCCTATTCATAATAAATTTATATTGAGAAGATAAAATATTTAAACATTTGTTATAATAATTATTTTCTTATCATTTATCACCTTTTATTAAACAAAATTTCGAATCGTTTAAATTTAACTTAGACAGATGAAAAAAAAGAAATACATACTAAACTTTTTCATAATTCTCAACAATAAAACCCTATTGACTTCATGTATTAGCAATCCTAACTATTTATTTGTTTCACCGTGTATTATTGTAAGTTAAAACCATAATATACATATTGATATATTTTATACAAAATAAATACTTAAAAAATATAAAATTTGACAAAGTTAATTTAATAAAAGTTATACCAAGACCTTGATGGATCTTGACTACTGATTTTATGAGAACCAAAATATATAGTACGTGTAAGAAATTTATCTTTTATTTTATTTTGTAATATTGTTTTGATAAATCATTAAAAAAATCTATTCAAATAAAATGTATTTCCTATTCTTATAAAAAAAATTGTCATAATTCAAATATTATTAATAAATTATTTAAATTTCGATGGTTAAAAGCATTCACAATAAAAGAGTAAAGTTCAAATTTTAAACTAGTTTTTTTAGATGATATTACCAACTTAATGAGCAAGTAAAAAAAGTTATAATCAATTTAGTAGTTGTTTGATATTACCATTTTTTTGTGTTGTCAAATTTAGTAGTTGTTTGAGTTTTATCTTTAAAAGGTTATTTTTTTTAGATTTAATACCTATTTTACTTTTCTTTTGTTAGTTTTGTTTAAATGTTTTTTCTATTTTTTTAGTTATTTAAAGTGATTTCATCTTTTTTGTAAAAATGATTCAATTTGTTCTTTTTTTTTTCACATTGTTTAAAACGCTAACAACACATATACTGGCAAAATCAACCCAATTGAGGTGACAATGTTAAAAGTATTTGGCCTTAATTAAAATTTTTCCGTTATAATTATTCTCCCCCTTCTGATTTTTGTTCTCGGACAGACCCAGTCTTAAGGTGTCCCTCTAGGTTTTGTAGGGTTTTCTTATTCTCCTTTATCTTAGTTAGGGATCGTCTTCTCCTTTTCTGGTTAGGAGTCGTGATTGACTAGATTGAATTTGGGTTTTGTTATTTGGGGTTTCTTCTCTACAGGTTTTGATATCGCGATTTGGGGTTAGAGTTTTGATTTGGGTTTTGTTATATGGGGTTTTTGTTCTTAATTCTTCTATACAAGTTTTGATCTTACAATTTGGGGTTATGGTTTTGATTTGGGTTGTGTTATTTGGGATTTATGCTCTTTATTTTTCTCTACAAGTTTTGATCTACGACTTGGAGCTAAGGTTTTGATTTGGGTTCTATTATTTGGGGGCTTTGTTCTTGATTATTCTCTACAGGTTTTGATCTCGCAATTTGAAGCTAGAATTTTGATTTAGTTATATTATTTGGGGTTTCTGTTCTTTATTCTTCTCTATAGGTTTTGATCTCACGATATAAGACTAGGGTTTTGATTTGGGATTCTGTAATTTTTTTCATTTGGAGGATGATGGTTCAGTTGTGGTTATTTGATGGTGGTTTGGTTTGGGATTTTCAGTGGTGCTTTAGTTGCGAGTAGTGGTGGCTGACAATGTGTTTAGAAAGAAGAAGATGATAATCTATTAAGAATAAAATAAAAAAATATATAAAAACCTTTTAACATTGTCATAGTGACCACCTATTACAAAACTGAACAAGTCATTCAAAATTGGCTAAGGGCAACATTACATGTTAGGGTTTTAAATCCAAATTAGCAAAAAAGATCAAATTGAATCATTTTTACAAAAGATAAGACCATTTGAACAACTGACCATGAACAAAACTAACAAACTAGAAGACAAAAATAGATATCAAACATTTTTTTATTTCTCATATTTTAAAACAATATAAGTATATTATTGTATTTTAATGAACAATGTGTATAAATTTTGAAAGCCAATTTCAATATAACAAGGGTCCACTCACAATTCAATATTATTATAATTTCATATATATATTTTTTGTTTACATTTAAATATTTATTTCATGATTTAAATATTAATAATATATTATATTTATTGACAGTAAGTACTGATCATGATCTACTAATCATTTTAATTAATCTAAATATGTCAATAATCAAATTTAAACGAATTTAGGTTGTGATTAAATTGACCTTAATCAAAAGTTCATAAACAAAATTAGAATACAAAATAAATATACGATTGATGAAATTCTTTTACTACACATTTATTATAATATAATTATTTAATCGATCGAAATTGAACTAATTTAAATATCAGAGTAGTATTTTAACATGTATATTTGATTAATTCGAATACCGATTATCCAAATAGAGAATAACAAGTTACATGAAAAATTGTTTTAATTTCACATTAAATTGAAACAAATCATTTTCACATTAATTAATCTTAGGTAATATCTTTTATATGAGATGTAACTACATTTAATTCAACATTCAATTATTAGAAAAATAATCTAAATATTAAGTAATGATGTTATCACTTACACCCTTAAACAATGCAAATTATTTTCAGTTTAATTTTTAAAAAATGATTATGAAAATAATAAATTTTCATAGTTTATAAGTAAATAATAATATATAATTTATTCATACTATTAATATGCATAATATTTTATCGATAAATAAATTTGACTGTATTATACTTTTTAAAGTTTACTTTATTGCACTATTTTATTTCCTGATAAGATATCATTTCATTACTATTTAGTTTTTATTTTTATATATTGTAAAAGTCTTCAAGAAAAATATAATTAGAAAAGCAACAATATGGCAGATTATAGAGTAATTTACTTTATCATGATGGTATAAGTAACCAAGTAATATAATTTTAAAATTTTAAATATAATTAAAAAAAACACAACTATAAATTTTATATATAAAATAAGAGCATTGAATTGTATATTAGTATATATTGTATATGATAAAATAACAGTGTTTTTTTTATTTATTATTTGAATTTGAATGAATACTTAATTAATTTTCAGTGTTGAGCAGTTTTATATTGAATGAAATAGCTTAATTACATTATAGTAATATGCAAAGGAATCTCACACAGCATATAGTAGCATGTGAAATGTGATTGGGAGCAGTTAGTAAGTATGCATGACAGAATAGGTACTTTGAAGTTTGAATTCCAGAATCTACTTCCAAAGTCTCAATCAAAGTCCTAGTGCCCTCATTTTACTACTTTACCTTATGCTTTTTTAACAAAGATTCACACAAAAAGTGTAAGATTCATCCATTTATGTCACACCCACTTAAATATTTTTTTAAATTTATTAAATTTAATTTCTTGGATAATATCTTTTAAAATATGAAGAAAAAAAAACAATTGTAAATTTATGTACAAATTAACACATAAATATCAAAAATATATTTTACACACTCCTAAATAAACATGTTGTCATATAATATCAAGATCTGTCTCTTTCTCATCTCTGCAAGTCAAAGAGTTTGTTGGTTGGAGGGACGCATGAAGCTAAACGACGAGAAGCATGATTCAAAGTCACGACACTGTTATGAACTTTTTACCTTTTTTATTTTTATCATTTTTATTATTTTTCTTATACTAAAATAAAATCCACAGTCCCTCTATTTTTATATATATAAATAGGTAAAATATAATAACTAATTTTAAAATTTATGAGAAGCCATATGTCAACGTGATACCGAATATGATATCATATGTCATATTCCGTTGAAAATTCTTGATCCTCATTTGTTACAGTACCCTCACTATGTATATTATATTTATATTTAATTATTTTGTCATAAGAATACGTGTGAGATTCTAATCTTTCATGTACATCTGGGTCTCAACTTAGAATGGTTGAGGATGTTAGCGATTGACACGTTACAAAATTCGTATAGTTTCTCATTGTTTGTGAGAATTTTCAATGGATTTAAGAACTCGTGGACAATGATGTCAACTACTCTGAGCGTGATTCTTCTTTAGCCAATAAAATAGTTCATACAAATTAAATGATTTAATAAATTATCTTCTTAAATTTATACCAAGTTTTAAGAAATTATTGTGAAAATAATAGTTTTCAATATGAGAACATTTTTAACACCAAAATATAAAATTATTTTTGAGTGTTTTAAAATAATATAATTATTTTATTATATATCACTTTTTAATAAATTTATATCACTTATAAACATTTAAAATTAGAGTTAAAGTGAAGAAATTAAAAAAATGTGAACAGTATGATTTATTTGGGGACATGGGTCCAGGACATGTATCAGTTGGTCAACGACCTTTGACAGAGTTGCTGAAACTTAGGTCCACCATTTCCTACTTTGACGTCATCCTTGTCGGGTTTGTGGGTAATATACAAAATATTATTATAATTTCTTATATCCATAAAAAATAATTTAATTAATTTTTTAAAATAATATTATATATTATTAAATATTTTTAACACTAATTCTTAAATGTATATTATTTAATACCAAATAAGGTATACATATTTCTAATATTTAACAGAGATCGATAAAAAACTTATCATTTTTAAAAACTGTAAAATGTCTCGTAAAAAACTTATCATTTTTAAAACTACAAGAATCAAATAAAAAAATAAACCAGAAAAGAAAAAGAAAGGTGAAAATTGTAAATTTTTTAAAGAATAAAGCTCTCAGACAAATATATATTTATTTTAATATATTTTCTTTCATATAATAATTTAAAAGAATGTTTCTTATACAATTTAGTGTATAGAAGAAGAAAATAAAGCATCTCGCAACTAGTCTACACTAATTTCTAATTTTTTTTATTCTTTTTGAAGTAATTAAATAACTTATTGTTAGAGTATAATGTTTATCACTCCTTTTAGCATAGAGTTATTGCATTCAACTTGTATATTTGAAATTTACTATTTATACAGCATGTAACTTCATGTAATAAAACTTATGTTACATGGATTATTTACAAGCTTAAGATGATTTTTTCTTCTTCTATAATTCATGAATGGGTAATACAACACAATAAATATAAATAAAAGTGTAAAAAATTATAAAATGATATTTTATGATTGATAGTGTTTTTAAAATAGTTAGATTTAATTATTTTAAGATTAAGATATTTAATATAAATAAAAAGTTGATAAACGAGTTTTATTATTTTTTAAAAGAGTGCATTATTTTTTAGAGTTTTCTGAATTCTCTCTCATTTCTCACTTTGTGTTATCCAATTTGAAGATCGAAGACGGTTAGTACAATCCTTACGACGAGTCTTTCATGTCTAATCGATTAGTTCTTCTATTCAAATAAGTTAATATTTTTCAGCTTTCATTGCATCAAATATGTCATCTTCTTGAATGTGTACCCTGTTTTTGGGTTGCATGTGCTCTTTTAATTTTCAATATGGTTATCTGTTAATTAGTGATCATAATAATAATGACCTGTGTGCAATTTTAAATAAAGTGTCCTATGGGCTTTAAGGTTTGTGTGTCATTTTAGAATTTGGGGAACATTTTACCAGGTAAGGAAGCTAGTCTATGATCTTAATTTTTTAGTTTTGCTTGCTTGAATTGAGTAATGCATGTTGATGGTGTGACAATTTTGGTGTTATGGTACTACTTAATAAAAGTTAATGTGTAAACACTATAATTTATGAGTTATATTGGTGTTGTATGTGTTGTTGAAATTTTGATGAATTGTGGTTTTATATTGAAATGGAATGAAGTAATTCTAAATTGAACAATTAACTTAATTGGTGTTAATTAAAGACTAATTTACATATATTTGAACTAAAGAGAATGATAAAGGTATCAATTAGAGTTAATTGTGCAAGTTATATTTTTTCACATTCAATTTATGTTTTCCATCATGACATTGGGTGGTAGAATAAAGCATTGGGTGCAGTTAAAATTTCAAAGTTTGGAGCATTTTCGCTCCAAGGCGTAAGGCGCAGATGGCGCAGCCGGGTGCCACTTTAATAGTGGCTCCTTGACTTGGTTATTGTTGGGTGAGCCTTTGATCCGTTGAGCAAAACCAAAGTCAGTGAACTCGTTGACTTTTGTGTTGTTAGGCGTCATCTTGTGTAGTTGGATGTCAACCGTTAAAATTCATCCAGAGGTGTTCTAGGAGTTCTGTTGCTAGGCACTAGGTTTCGTCGCTAGGCATTAGATCCTTGGAGTTGAGCACACCTCTGATACCATTGCATCTTTGAGTGATTATTTTATGATATCAAGTGTGATCTTAATACTATATTTGGTTTGTAAAGTGAATCAAATGTATGAATAAATGAGTTGTGAGACATTTGCAAGGAGGAAATTGTACTTAATATGTGTTTCTTGAGAGTAAGGATTAATCCATTTTGTAAAGCTATCATGAATTCTATTAACCATTCATACTCATGCAGATGAGATTGGTTAAGTGATGAGAGTGACGGGAGGTCTTGTCATAAAGACGATTTTAGAGTTTTTATGATTGTTATATGAATTGACCTTGCGCGAGACAACTTATTAGAGCAGCTCGATAAAGCAATATATATCACCACAAGTGCAAGGTTTCACAAGTTTAACTTAAGTGCACTTATCTTGATAAATTTACTCTACAAAAGTTTGATTGTATGGGTTAATTTGTGAATAACTGTATTTATATATAAATGTGTTAATTAAATGGATTTGTGTATTTAGTATTTATTTATATTTATTTCTTAACTAGCTTACCGTATTTTTTTTATTGTCTTCTTATGTGCCTTCTTCTTACAATAATCATCATCGTGGTGTGAATAGAGGATGATGTACGACTTGATGCATCTTAGGATGTTGAAGAGCCTTCAGTTTAATCCTTAAGATAGTAGTTCCTAATTGTAAAGTCGAGTGTTGTGGGAATTTATGTATATAGTTGAGTAGTTTCCTTATGTAATATGTTAGTATGATATCATTCCTTTTGAATAGCTGAGTTAATATTATATAATATGTTATTGATTAGTAGATATGAAATGTCAAGTAATTTTTTCTCTTAAATGAAATGTTAAAAAGAATAAAACTTTTTAGAACAAAGTTTCAAACTTTTTCTTATTTCTCTCTCAAGCTTTCTACTTCTTGATTTTGTCTATTTTCTTATTTGATTTTATTTTTGAATATGTTTTTACTTCTTTTACTCACTCAAACAAAATTAAATGTTGATAAGTACATTTTTAAATATGCCATTATATAAGTAAATAGATTTAATATTATATATAACAATTTATAAAAGGTAACACATTTGCTTCATTTTTAAAAATAAAAACATATCCAAACTTTAAAAGGCTATTTTGTGTGATAAAGAAAAGTTGTGATAAAAATTTAAAAATTTCACTTAACAATCTTTTGTGAAGAGCAATAAACAAGATGTGAATTTTGAAAAGAAAAAATAATCAATAATTTAGGAGGTGTTTAATTTTTTTATAAAACATTTTTTAAATTAGAAAATATAATTATTATTTAAACAATAGTAATAAAAAGAACATAGAATGCTATATATTTATTTAAAATTAAATGAAAAATATTTTACTCTACAATACATTTCTCAAATATACCCTTATCAAGCATTTTTCATTCTATTTTGTAAATAAAAAATATTTAGTATTTAATAAATGGTGAAATATGTTAATGAAATAAAATACAAGATGTTTTGTTTCACTCTAATAGCATTAGTAAAACAAATTGTGGCGCATTAAAAGATGACATGTTCCTTATTTGTTGCTAAATTATTGGTAAGCTGAGACTAATGTTGGTTAATATTTTGTCAACCAAAGCCCATCGCAACTTACAGGTATGTGGAAGTATCTACATAAATAAGTAGAGGTGACAAATAATAGACATGAAGAATGGAACAATGAGAGTCGTGTGGGCCCAAGATACAATGGAGCACAAACTTTTGGGAATTTCTTTGTGCATTCTCATATTTCCTTTTTGCACTCTCACATATATGAAAATTTCCATTTTGTTCTTAAAAAGTGGTGACTATACAATTTGGAAACTTTTTTAACTAATGAATTTTGTAATTTGAAAGCCTAGCTTACTTTCAAATTGTGTAAATTTGGAGGTTTTCTTTACTTTTAGATTGTGCAGTTGAAATATTTTTTTTCACGATTTTTTTTTAGATTTCACAGTTCAAAATTAACTCTTTTATAAGAAAATGTTTTGAATTATGTAATTTGGAAGTGTCTTTAAAATACATATCTGAAAATTATTTTTTTTATTACAGATTCTAACATAATCTAAAAGTTTTTTGTTATAAAAAATCAACTTTTTAAAATTGTACAATATGAAAATGAAAAATAGTTTTTGAATTGTGCTAATTAGAATACTTTTATTTTTTGGTTGTTTGACCATGCACTTCCAATATTGTGCTAAATAGAATTATTTGAAGGTGTTGGGTGAAGTTTTGGAGATGCATGGAGAAGCTTCTTTTCTGAAAATAATTTTACAATCTTTTTTATTGGATTTCAAAATTTGATAATTTTTTTTTTTAAATTTAATTAGATTTTGAAGTCTGATGAAAAAAAATCTTTCATCGAATTTCAAATTTTGATGGAGAAAATAATCTTTCATCAAATTTTGAAATTCGATAAAAAAAATTCATCAAATTTCGAAATATGATGAAACTCAAGAAATGGATTATAGGATTTTTTGAATTGCAAAAAAGAGATTTGAAATTTTAAAAAGATTTGAAAATGCAAGATGAAATGATTGGAGATTGAAGGTGAAACAGCCTTATTCCTTCGGTGAATTCATTTATGACCCAACACATACATCAGGACGAGGCTATGAGGAAGATTAATCGTTTGACCAACTTCATTGGGCTGCACATGAAAAGTATGGGTGTTGCTTTCTACACCCCCATCAAATTTCTGCTTACACCCTATTAAAGAGGTTCCTGATTTTTCTGTAATAGGAGAGGGTTATTGCTTTCTGGAAAAAAAAATTCAGAGTTGTTTATAGTGTTCCATAAAATAAATTCCGGAAGCGATAGGGTGCTGGAAGAAATATGACAAGGTGCAGAAAGCAATAGCCGAAGTATGGGGTTCATAAAGAAATGGCCCAAGCTTTTTTGGGCCAAGTGAGCCGTCTAAGAATGTGAGGCTCCCTTTACTTTTATCTACAATACTTTTAGTTCTTTAATTTTTCAGTGGTTGCAAATATAGAAGGATTCAATTAAGCTTTTTAATCCGATAATGGCACAGATACCTCAATATAGTAAAATAAATATATTTTCTTAAAGATTACTTCACATGCTCCCCCTGCTAGTCTTATTACGTAATAAAATTATTTGAATAAAATAAAAAAGTAAAAATAATTAATTAAAAGTAACATAAAAAAACCCTAAAAATAACATTTTTTTATAATATAATAGTATATATATATATATATATATATATATAAAGAATATAGGGGTTAGTTTGATTTAATATGAAGGTTAATATGAGTAGTGGAAAGAGAATGGTCGATGGATAACATAGCAAAAGGCAGAACATAAAGAGGATGAGGCTTTCGCTGCCGACCATTCATCGAAGATAATATATGAAGAGTTGCATGCACTGTTTCAGTCATATTGTTACTATTATATCCCTCCTACAACATAAGCAGAAACAGAGACAACAGCACAACCTCAATCTCTGTCTCTAATGGCACTCAGGATGTGGGCTTCTTCCACTGCCAATGCACTCAAACTCTCTTCTGCCTCCAGACCCCATCTTCTTCCTCCTTTTTCTTTCTCCAGATGCTTATCTACTGGTATTTACACTTCTTTCTCCACATTCATATCTCTATCAAAATATCATCGTCACACTCTTTTTTCTTCTTTCACAGTCTTGGATGGACTCAAGTACGCAGAATCACACGAGTGGGTCAAGCACGAAGGCTCAGTCGCCACCATTGGTATCACTGACCATGCCCAGGTTCGTTCCTTCCACCCCTTCTGCACTTAATCAGACAACACTAAATTATCGTTTTTTATTTGTTTTCTGGTTGCTTCTCCTTATTTCTTACGCAAACATCAACTTCAGTAGGCTTATGTGTTTTTTGGTTACAAAACTTTCTTCCTTACGATTTAGCAGAAAACTTGTACAGTTGTTTGTGCAAGTTCTACGTGTATTACAATATAATTTCAACGAAACTTCTAGTTGAGATATTAATGTTCATAGTAATATCTAACATATCTAACATGACATTATTTGAAGACTTAGCTTTGCAATAATTGCAGGGCCATCTTGGAGAGGTTGTGTTTGTGGAGCTGCCAGAAGCAGGTGTTACAGTGTCCAAGAGTTCTGGGTTTGGAGCTGTTGAAAGTGTGAAAGCATCAAGTGATATAAACTCTCCAATATCAGGGGAGGTTGTTGAGGTTAACAAAAAGCTCACAGAAAAGCCTGGCCTGGTGATAAATTCTAACCTTTAACAACCCTGTTTCTTTCTTCTACTTTATCTCAGGAAGTTAATCAATAATTATGTTAAGTATGGTTTAAGTCCCACCATTAGATATGTATAAATGCTTATAAATATTATCTTACAAGTTGTTTTTTTTAAGTAGGATTATTATAAACATTAAAAGAACTTTTATATATGCATGCTTATACATATTATCTTACTGTGCATGTACTATTTTCTTGTAATGAGAAACTTATAGTTATTTTTGTATTTTTGGCATTTGAATTAAGGTAAACTCAAGCCCATACGAAGATGGATGGATGATCAAAGTAAAGCCAAGTGATCCTTCTGAGTTAGAGTCGTTGTTGGGTCCAAAGGAATACACAAAATTTTGTGAGGAAGAAGACGCTAGCCATTGAAGTTTGGATTGGCTCCTCACTTTTATTCATGTGTTTATCATCTTATTATCTTTCTGAACAGTTTTTTTAATATGCAATAGAACTGTTTCTTTCCATTTTTCCTTCCTCTGCTTTTCTCTTCTGTCACCGACACTTTTCAGTGTCTCTGCGTTATGATTTCTTTAATAAAACTGTTTCTTTTTTTAATTACAGAGATAATGATATTGTCATAATAATAAACCTGTTTTTGAACATAAATGCATCATTCGAAAGAACACATTCTGTTTCAAGAAAAAAAGAGTAAATTTGACTCTTTCCATACTTCATATAAGCTGTGGCTGTATGTTTATGTTTTCTTGTAGAGAAATATTTTTATGTTTGACCTTTGTGGGTATGATGTGACCTTAGAAGTTACACCTTAACTCGAATAAATTTACTAAAATTCTAATATCATATTAGAAAAAGTTGATTTTAAGTTTACCATAACTTTATTAAAATGATAAAATGATGTAAAATTTATTTGTGAAAAAGAGTTCCAACAAACTCTCCTATTCCATATCAAAATGTGATGGATCGAATGCATTTATTTAGCTCAATTAGTAATATTGAATTCGTGAGATTGATTCTTACACACCTTATTAATGATGTGAAAAAATTGAATTATTCTAACCTCTTAACAATGAATATATAGAATTTGTGAAAAAAATGATTGCTGTCTTGGTTGATGAAACAAGTAAGAAATAATCACAGTTGAAATTTGAAAAATTCTAAAAAAAGCTATAATAATAAAATAATTTTGTTTGTGGAATATTTGATAATATAACATAATTTAAATCTTATCATATCATAGAGATGAATTAATATAAAGATAATCGACGTTTTTCTTTATGTCTTTTATTATTTGTTTTTCTTTATGTCTTTTATTACTTGTTTTTCTTTCAACTAACTATATTTGATTTGACACGTCCTTATGATGTTCCTTTTTTGAAAGCGATAAAATACAATTATTTTTATCAAGCTCTTAATAAATTGTTATTTGATAAGAAAAAATGTTATCTACTAAAAGGATTTGTAAAAGTTAAATTATATTAACTATCGATTCAAATCAATATTAGTTTTTGAATGGTCAATTTGGTTGAAAATAATTTTATGATAATTAATATTTTAAAAGAGATATGAGAAAAAGAGTAAGCAAGGTGAAGGCAGAAATTACATATTAAAAAATAATCATAAATTATAAGAGTAACAAAATATTAAAAAATAATCATAAATTATAAGAGTAACAAAACATGTTAATATGATTTGTTTAAGCTTAATCACTTAACTAAGAACATGTTGAGGATTATAACTCATTGTCAATCCTTTATCTGGTTGGGCTCATATCTCATTGGTGTTTGTATTTTTTTGGTGAACCTCCTCCTTGTTAGACTTAACAGTGGTATCAGAGTCGTTGGTTTGTCTTGGTGAGCGACTGACAAGTATAATGGTCCCTATACCGAAAGTCTTCTTGGCAAAAGGTATTCAGATAAGCGAGTTCCGTTAAGATAAATGGCGGTTGGAAATGGCTACTCGTGGTTGTGGTTAGTTGAGAATGCTTCCACTAGAGGGGGAATGTACCTATGTGGAAGGGACTCACCCTTGAGGGAGAGATTATTGAGAATCCAAGTGTGAGTCTAAATCCCATATTGGATAGAAATGAGAAAGTAGAGCATTATGTAAAGATGAAAGACCCATTAAGTCATTGCCTTAAGGATTTGGATACAGAGTTATGTCAATCCTTTATGTAGTTGGGCTCATAATGATAACTTTTTGGACGGATTCCAAGCTAAAAGGACATAAATAAATTATCGACTAAACTGTTTCACCTAACTAACCCGCATGATTGGCCTGGTCGTAAGATTGGCCCGTTAGACTCGACCTTTCATCCTTAATAAATTATAAATTTTTAGATCTATGGAATCATTATTAAACATTCATTATTAATATTATCCCAAATTTAGGCAGGAAATTACAAACTCACCTTTTTTTTTTTTTTTATAAAAATCATGTAAAATATTTAAAATTATCTTCAGGGCCAGGTGTTAAACAGTGACAAAAGAGAGTAGACTGGCTTTAAAATAAAGACCGATGGAGATAAATATATAAGACAAATTTTAAGGATTTAAGTTAGTATGAGTATTTTCCTGCACGAGTGATTTATTACTTTTGTAAAACTAATTGCATATTTATGGTATAAGGAACAAATGGCCTAAATTAGCTAAAATGGAATACTATAGTACAAAAAGAAATAAGAATGATGATATGGACTAATTAAATTATAAAAACTACAGAAATTGGAATTACAGAATTTTTTGTCAAAGTAAAAACCAAAGCCTTTTTCATCTTTTTCTCTCCCTATTTTTCTTCTACCCAAAGCGAAAATTACATAACTTTCTCCATTATATAATACATAAGTTACTCATTTTATTTTCTAAAAGTATCACAAATATTACATTTCACGTATATAAGCTCTGCAAAACTATTTGCAACTTTCTACAGTTTTTTTGTTCCTTTAACTTTTCACGATCATTTTGAAGTATATGTATCTAATGATTTATGTGAGTTTTATAATTCTTGCAGAGCAGTTATCTAAGGGCCTTTGCAATGGTAGATAAGTGATTCGACAATCTGGGTTAACTCTCTCCATCCTGCACCATTCAAATGTTTAAGACCAATCAGATTCAAACAAATATAACATAAAACAATGCTTCCTTTGACTAACCTTCTAAGACAAAAAATAAAATAAAAAATTCAAAAATATGTAAAAAATAGATGAAACCTGTAGTTAAGAAGAAAATGATGGAGGAAAATGGTGATCTCAAGTTTGGCCAGGTCGCTCCCAGGACAAAATCTGCTTCCTAATCCAAATGGAATAAAAGAACCTGCTCTTGCTGTGTTATTCTGCAGAATACATAATTTTAACACACATAACATATCATCTTCTGTTCCTCAAAAATCAAACTCACAAGTTCAAGAATGAGTGGAAGAACTTTTTTTTTCTGAAAAATTAATTACTATATATCATACATACTTCCCATCTGGAAGGATTGAATTCCTTTGGATTGTTGTAAGTTTCAGGGTCCATATGCACCCCTCGGTTCCAAACCAGAACTTTCCATCCTTTTGGTATAGTAAAACCTGCAATTTTTCATTTTTCGTGAATGCTAAGGTACTGTAATGAACGAAAATTTTCAAATGTTGTAAGAAATACTGAAAAATATGGGCACTGAATAACTAAACTAAACTAACCATTGATGCTGAGGTCAACCTTTGCCTGTCTAAAGTTCGCAAACGAGATAGATGTTTTGCGCAGCATCTCATGAATAACCTATTCAGAATATAGTTTTCTCAAATTTAAACAGCTTCGTTTCTCATCTTAATGATTCAGACCCTCATAAACACAGATTACATGCCATCAAGAACTTATATATATAAATATAAATCTATATACCTTTGAAAGATATTCCATTTGCTTAATTTCCTTTATGTTCAGTCCTTTCTGAGTGGAGGGTCTTGCTTGCATGATCTCTTCTTGTTCTTTCTGGAAGGTGCAAAGTTCTGTGAGTAAAACCCCTGATAAACAATATAGAAAAATGAAAAAGCTATGAAAACCTTAGCCCTTTGGAAGAAATGTGAGTGTTGTGTGAGGTAGATGATAGTCCACAATATTCCATGAGCAGAACTTTCGTGGCCAGCTAACAAGAACACCAGAAGTAAGTCTATAATGTCTTCGTCCTCCAGCTGCTTACCCTCTTCATCTTTCACTTCCATCAATGAATCCATCATATCCCTTTTCGTCTTTCTTTTTCTACTGTTGCTCCTTCTCTTTAGCTCCACCACACCTTGCAGCAACTTCGTCAACTTCTTTCGTGCCTGAATACACATACATTAAATATTAAAACCGACACCATCACAAAACCGCGATTAACTGCTAAATTCAACATCATAGAATTACGTTACAGCATGTTGGATTTGTTTTCCTTCTCCACGCCAGTTGGCATTGACAGTTACCAATCTCTACCCACTCCAGTTTCACAAGAAATTAGTTAATTTACTTAATTAACTAAACGTTGTTCCTGATTTTGATTAATTAAGGTTGTGGTCTAGGCTTAAAATAATAATTAACCTTGACTGCTTTATAGAATGCAAAGCCTGGGAGATTGATAGGCAGTGACTTAATTCCGCGACTGAAATCTCTGTACAAGTTTTCGACCAAGCCAAGATCCACATGGTGAACATCAGAGCCCATGAAAATGGTGGTGATGATCTTAAAAGCGAACTTTCTCAACTCTGTGAGGAACTCAGAAGGAGTGCTCATGCTAGACAACTCTTCCAGCAGTTTGACAGAAGCATCTTCTATGAGACCTACGTACATGGACAATGCCTCGTGGCCAGTTATGGGAGAGGTGGTTAAGCGACGAAGACGCTTGTGTTCCTCATTTGAGATGCCATGGAACGATCTCTTTCCAAAGAGGGAGGTGGTGGAAGCAGGGTATCCAAGCTTCAGTTGTTCATCATCTGTGAGAACCCTACGACATGTCTCTGGGGTGCATACGATGATGCTAGGGCTTCCAAATAAGAATGTTCTGTACATACCAGTCCTGCCATATCTATATACATATATACATAGTTTGTTGATCAGCCATTTCCATGGTGGACTCATTTTTTATGTGAAGTGTGGAGTGAAGAGAAAAGATATACCTGAAAACAAGATCATAGATAAAAAAATCAGGATCAGATTTGAAAGCTTTGAAGAAGGTGAGCATGTTTCCCAAGAAAGGCCAACCCAGATGACCGGGTGGAAGAGGGTGTTGCATGTTTCTTCCCACCCTTGAAACATAGTACCATTCATTCACTCTCCAAAGAAATCCAAAGACAAATGCATATCCACCCAACAAAGCTGCAAACAGGATGAACCACAAAGAATGCAGAAACATCATGCTGCTTATTTACATGCAAAGTCCAAAATTGTTGAAGGGTATTTATAAAGATTGAGAGAAATCAACTCTCATTTCATATATTATTGTCAACTATATTATTAAAAGGTTTTACACATAAACTTTTTACTCCTTCATAAATACCTCTTTGACAAGTTATACTGGTTATATAAATTTGATAAAGTACTTTTATGAGTGAAAAATGGCTTATATCTGAGAACATAGATATCACCTTTCCGTACTCCCTCTCTTTGTTGAAAAATTTAGGTTTTGATGATATATATATATATATATATATATATATATATATATATATATATATATATATATATATATATATAATATATATATATATGTTCATGGTGTTATGGGATTAATATTTGACTAATGACGGCTAGTTATTTGAGTGAAAGTTTAAGCAAAGATCTTTGGGACCCAACTCTAGAATTAATTATTTACTTAATTGGTTAATTAGCATTAATTGTGTTATACGAAACGACTTGCCTACTTGATATGGTGAATTAGGTGTAACCTTATAGAATATATAGTTAAAGGGTATTATTGTGTTTGAGTTCAAAATGTAGGAAGATATCAAAATCAGGGAAGAAATATTGCAGTTCTTAAACCTATGAAGTTTGACAAATTCTATGATTCGCATATACTTTCTTACAATGACTTTGTTGTGTCTGCAAGGTGGCAACAGGTTGGTTGATATGACGTTGTATATTCACTAAACTCCTCCGATATTACTCAATTTGAAGTGCACAACAAGTTTAGTTCAATCCTCCACGCGTATAACATGGTTATACATTTCCAACTTTATTTATTTTCTGAAGTTTCTTCCTTGAAAATTTCATACCAAAGTATGAATTTCTGTCTTGGAACAAAATTTTCATTTTCTACTCGTATACGTATCCGTGATTCCTTGAGAAGTTAAATGGAAATGGAGGAGTTGTGTCATTAACTTAATAATGGAAAAAAACTATTTTCATAATACACATTCTATATATAATAAATATTTAATTAAAACATAAATTAAATTATTAACAAAAGTTAGTAAAAATAATTGTATAATTTGCATACGATTGGGAAACAGCTGGTTAAATAATATTTCAGAATTGACTGTGTTGTTGAAAGTGAGGTATATTAAAAATATACTTTTTATAACTTTTCTACCGATAAACTCTTTCAGGAGTTCGCGGGACGGTGTCAGTTCAATGCCTTGGGTTACCTTAGTTGATTGGTTCATTCATACGAAGACCAAATTAAAGCTACTCGTTCAAAGTACTCATATATTGCTTATAATTTATAAAACTGAACTAAGGAGATGTGCTCTGAATTCAATTTCTCAGTTTAATTTGCACAAATGTTACACAGTTGACTGATATTGTTGAAGATCGGTGTAATTATCGAGATATTTGCAATATAACTACAAAATTTTGTAAATCAGTTTCTTTTATAAATCACTAGTGAATTATCAAAAATGAAATTTAATCAATAGTCTATTTTCTTATTTATTTCTATAAATAGAAATTATTCAATTAAGCTCTCATCATTAATTAATAAAACCTGACTGATATATTACGCAATAAATAACAATATACAATTAAAAAAATAATAATACTCTTTTTTGGGTACAAACAAAGTTTCACATTAAATAAAATAAGAGATGGACACGAGTTTATATATACATAATATACCTCCATTGGTAAGAGGCCTTTTGGAGTGATACCAAAAGCAAATCGATGAGGATTTGACCCAAAGCGGACAATATCCTACCAGTGTGGAGATCTATGTGTATGTGATGATTTTGAAAGTATTGTGATCCGATGATCAAGCACTACAAGCAAAGTTTGACTCAAACGAAACTCGAAATACTTAGAGCAAAGGTCCTGGAGGCCGAGGACGAGGTGGATGTAGTTGAGGCAATGAAGTGGAGCAACCAATCACATGTGGAGATGAATCTCTTTTTAATGAACTCACCAAGGTGGAGGTCAGATTTGTGTCTTTCGGAGATGACTCTAAGGTGGCCGTAAAGGGATGTGGAACAATCCGGCATATGCAGAAGGATGTGAGAGTTAGAGAGATTAGGGACATTTACTATGTTCCTAAGCTAAAGAGAAATATTTTAAGCATGGGTCAAATAATTGAAAAAGGCAATTCAGTTTTTATAAAAGACCAGATACTGCATTTAAAGGATAAGCATGGTCGTCTAGCAGCCAAGGTAAAAGCGAAGAAAAACCGATTGTATAAACTGCAGCTGAAGATCTTGCATAAAAGGTGTTTGAAGCAAGATATGACTAGCAAGAGCTCAGATAACTTCACTAGTGAGGTAAATGTAGCATGTTTGTTAACAGGTACAGAAGATATAAAATTTGAAGAAGCCATGCTTGATGAAAGATGGAAGAAAGCTATGGATGAAGAGATTCAGTGAATAGGGAGACTTATAGATGAAGCTAATGAAATTATGAATAAACAGAGGGTTGAGCTTGAGGAGTTGAAGAAGGCGACTCTTGAAAAGGAAGAGAAAATATCTAGTGTTCTTGAATCAGACAAAGAGGAAGATGAAGATGTTGAGAAGAACCCGATGAAGATGTCGCCCAATATTGTTGAGAAATCACCTAAGGTCAGAAACGAGTTGTCAAGGTTATTGAGAAGTCGGGCATAACAAAGTCAGTCAAAGCGTTAAAGAGGTCAACCAAGGTAAAAGACATGAGGGGCATAAGGAAAAAGAAGAAGTCAAATATGATTGAAAGAAGCAAGCCCGGTGTCGGATGATACACATGAAAAGCCAAAATAAAGGATGAAAATTTAAGTTTATGGGAGAGTTTTGTTAGAATAAACTTAAATTTTAGGGATTCATTAAAATCTTATTTTATTAGTTTTGGGTTTACTAATATTTGGTTTGATTTTGATAAAGATAAAATAGATATAGGTAGTTTTGATTTTCTTTTATTTAGGAGAGTATTATTTTATTTTATTGATATAAGATAGAGATAAACTAAGTATATTTTATTTTGTACTTCACCGAAAGCCCTATTTACACCTATTTAAAAATTGTCAAGCTTTAATAAAAAAGTAACCCAGTGAATTCAAGAATCAAATTATTTGTGTGGCTCACTTTTTTTAAAAAATTTAAATAAAAAATCACCCTTACAATAATAATGGTAATAAAAATGAAAATATCATCCTTACAATAATAATGATAATAAATATGAAAATATGACAAAATTTAAATTCTTGTTTTCTTTAATTTAAAATTTCTAATTGTAAATAATTCAATCACTTTCATTAAATTTTAAATTTCTATTTTATAAAAGTCCTTATCCAAACAATATGTTTAATTATAATATATTTTAATTTGTTTAAAAGATAAATTACCCTCTTAAATTCCTTGTCTAAACACACTATAAGCTGAATTTGCTTATATTTTTCACTGAAGAAAATAAATATACTCATGCACATTAAGTGAAGAACCAAAAAATCATTGAAGTTTTTATTGTTCCAAAATTACGAAAAGGTCTCAAATGAAATAAAAAGTCAATTCGATCTCATTTTATCTAGGCAAATTTTGTTTTCAAATTCGCAATTAGAGATGTGTCCCCATTTTACCATTGCTTAGTCAGCAAAAAAAAAAGAGTTTTTAACGCCTACTCAAAATTGTCATCCACAGCCTCCAACCGTACAATGAACAGAACCCAAGATTTTAGTGTCACTTCTCCACATATTGAATTTTCCATGAACATAAACAGAATACAGAACCAAGCATGTGTGACTGGTGAAAACAAGTGGTTGAAGATAGTCCACGTAGTATAGTCATAACCAATTCAGAACATTCGGTACAGCAGAAATTCAAAACATAATAAAACAAGTGTAGAATATATTACAGTCTATACTCCTCTGAAGTTTTATCAGATTTTGACATCGGGAGACTCAACATAGGAGATTGAAATCAATTCGGACCTAAACTTGTCATCCCAATCAACATTTGGTCTTGCAAAGCCATCTGCGTCCTCGCCGCTTTCAGGCACAATATCTGAATCCAGAAATTTATCAGGTAAAGCATCAGAGATAGCAATGAGTAACTCACGTGACAGCTCCTCAGATGCCTTCTTGCTCGGTGATTTGCTATCCATATAACTTTCTGATATTTCCTACAAGTCCAAATTTGTTTTGAGGATCCAAAAAATCAGATATTCCCAACATAATACCGCTTGTTTCAGTCTTCCTAATCAATTACAATCATTATCACCACTTTTCTTTTTCTTTTGTCAGTTATACTAATAAGGGGATTGAAATCATTGCACGTGCTTAGTGTCTTCGTGTGCGTTGCTGGAGAAACCCAGTTTTCTATTATATCTTGATCTCATTCTTATACACCAGTCATATGGTTAATAAGTATTAAAAATGAGTTCATAGAGTAAAGGAAAATTATTAAATTAGCAAACCATTACATGAGTATCATAATAACCAAAACATGGCTTCCAATGAAATTAATACAACACACAAATGAAAAAAAAGTGCTAGTAATTTTGAATGACATATGACCACTTCCATATCACCCTTTTCCTTGAAATATTTCCATAAGAGCCACAAGAAAAAATATGACAGCAGCATATTTAAAGTGAATGCAACGTTCACATACTACTTTCAGGGCCATTCCCCTAGTATGATAAACCCCCAACACATTGAACAGCTACGAACGTAACCAAGGTACATGTATAGAACTACCAATAAAGAGAATTTAGTGACAGTCACGCCACTGACAAAGTAAATAATCGCGTGAAATAGCAACAAATGAGGGTAGGTTAAGGCCAAGAATAGCGACAAATGACGATGCTGTCTAATTTGAATAGTTTAGAGACATCCATAAAACTGGTGAGTTATCAAGAAGGTGAAGATAGGTTCCACATTCTGTGCCGCTTGATTATTCAATTTTCTCTGTTTGGCTAGTTTCCATTTCATGGTGTACTTTGAGTGGTTTGACAACACAGATGATCGGATAGTATGTTCAACACCGGGAGCCATGGCTTAGCTAAAGTTTGGTAGACCGGTCTTGAAGATAGAATAATGACACACACACAGAGTTCTAGCATAAGGAAAGGATGGGCTCTTGGAGCATACTTTCCAAGTGGTTCTTGACTTGGAGGGGTACCTTGCATATCCTATAACTAAGAAACTCTGGCCTAACTAGGGGAGACAACATCTACGAGGCCGAATGACACGACAAGAAGCAATAAATCAGACTCCTTTCAACATTTCCAGTCGGCATTAAAAGTCTTCTTCCATTGAGTTAATTATCTATAAAGGCAAAAGGAACGGTACTTGCTAATTCAATCAGAAGGGTTGGCAAAGAGATTGTCTAACACAACCAAACACTGGGTGGATGCTTACACAACACTAAGTGTGCATTCTAACTTCATTTCGTATTCTCGGTTTTATGCCTATATTTGATCTTCTAAGCCAACATGGATCTGATTTCTTGAAGAAGGACACACTTAATACACACTCAACCAAAACAGAAAATACCATTTTGATTCTTCCTGTCCACTACCAAAGAATTCATAAACCCGAAACACCAAAAGGATTATTCAATCAACCATGATTTGTTATTACAGTTACTATTGTTGGTGGCGTTTTTATCTCTTGAAACTAAAAGTGTATGGAAGTGGTTCGATTCCACGGGATCAATATCAATAAAGAACACATCCACTATCACATAATCTTGCAACGAATTTAATTTTCTTGCAATTGGGTCGTTGCAGTTGGCGATCAACATCTCGAAAAGAGTTGCTAATAACAAGACGAGCCTATATTCACGTGAAACAAAAGACCGCACAGAACATTCCGTAATAACGAAAACGCACCATAGAAATTAGGGATCGAAAAATGGATAACGCTACCTTATTTTCAGCGCTTCAGGATGAAATCGTCTTCGCCCTTTCTTCGCCTTCTTCACTCCGATCCTTTTAATACTCTTTGCTAATTTCCCGTCCGTTAGATTTAATATGATAATGTTTATTTCTTTTGATGAAAATTGGCGCTTTATATTCGTAAAATTAGGTATTAGGTATTAGGTATATGTACAAAACAAAAGAGGAAGTCTCGATTGGATCACTCCAAATTAAAAAAAATATAAAAATTGGACATCAGAATTTTTAAGTTTTTACAAACATATGTGTATATAATTTTTTTAGAATTTTAAATTCTCATGTTTAATATGAACTAATTGAAAATAATTTCTACGAAATTATTTCTATTTGAATTTAAATTATAAAACATGGAATGAGAAATCACTTGCGTCTTTAAAATGTTTTTTTTTTCTTGGGATGAGTCCATAAACAATGATTTTTTATTAAATCATGGAATTTAAATAAGAGGTCTATATAAAGTTTAGCTGTGAATGGATTGAGATATACTAATATTCTGGATCTTTCAATTTTAGAATGCTATGTGTGATATTGAAGAGGATGACGATTTTAATTTTCAAATTGATGAGGTAATAAGGGCGATTATGAAGTTTATATGTTAAAAGATTAAATTCATTATTTTATTAACAATTATTTTTTTGTTTTGAAAAATTATTTGAATTTAATATCTTTTAAACCTCTTCAAATGATTTAGTTTATTTTTGTCAAACTTCTTTTAAAATTTAATTCAGTTTTATACTTATTTAATTCATTTCATTCATTTTTTTTTTCAAACACCTTGATTTCTATCACTAATTTTCACATTGTCATTTATATTCAGCACAAATTTCAATGTCGAAGGCTCTTACACAAGCCCATGTTCCATGGGCTTATTGGGTTTAATGTACGCATAATGGAAAACTGACCAGTAAAAGAAATTTCTTTCCGTATCCCATAAATATCAAAATTCTGATTTTGTTATTAAAAAATTTCTTTTAAAGAGCAGCACATCTCAAATAAATATTTTGGGATGCCAAATTTTTTTATATAAATATATTAAAAGGTTTAGACACCAAATATATAAAATATATTAAAATTAAAAAATATATTTCAAATTATTCATAAATTTCATACATAGAAAAAGAGAGTCAAAGTTGTCCTCAATCCCTTCTAAGATTCGTTTATGCTTTTAAGTTATACAATACAAAAACACTTCATTTTCAGTTTGTACAATTTAAAAAATGTATAAAAAAATTTAGATTGTATAACCTGAAACACTTTTTTTTAATCTATCCATGATACAATAATAAATAAAGATGATATCAAAGATAAGAATATGATAGAAATAACAACAACAAAGAAACAAAGCGACATTGAGATAAATTAATCTTTAAATTATTCTCGTGCACATGATAAGAAGAGATAAATCTTCACATTAAAACTTAACGAGTCATCTCTTGAATGAGTTATCTTTTTTTTTCTTTGATTTAACTTTATGATAATTAAAAAATAAATTAATGATCTTTGGTGTATGGAACTTCCAATAACTTTATCAAGTTGAATATATTAACGTATGATATTAAATAATTAGGCAGGTATAACATGCATGTTTGGTAATGTTTGTTATTGTAATAGATTATAACGTTAATAGCATGAAATAATTGTAGGGTTGGAGAAAATAATATCCAAACAATCCATATAATTGGAACGTGAAGATCTCTTATTTGGGTCACTAATAATTGATTAGAGAGAGAAATAATGAAAGGTAATATTGAGATGAGGTAATGGTGTTGGAAATCCCAGTGTTCATTTTTGTTTTCTTTTCTATATTTTATGGAGACTCTCTCAAAAGTGTTAAATGTTGGACAGAAAGGTCTAAAAAGAAGCTGCTACATTTAGGTTATATGCCTTAAAACTAAAAAAAAATAACAGGAAAGTGAAGTTTTAGTACTTTTTACTTTTTATTTTTTATTTTTTATTTTTCACAATTGGAGCATCTATTTACGAGACAGGTTTATTAGGCAACCTAATACAGTGGAACATCCTAAGCGAGGATAATCAATATTGGAAAACAGACTGTTATTGAGAGAAAGCAAAATGTAGTGCTTTGCTTATTCATTAATTTTGTCCTTTTCATTTTACTAAGGGTCTTTTCCATTTAATCACTCTTATTTTAAACCAAAATCACTTTATTTTATTATAATTTGCTAAATAATCTTCAAGTAAATTTTAAATTTAATTTAATCCCACATAACCATTTTGAAAAATAAAATTTACACCGATATAAATTATGGTTGATGTGATACTGATCTTTCTTCTTCTTAAAGTTATATAAATTAAAACTAGAATTTTAGATAAATTATATTAGAGTTTTAACGAATTAGTTGTGCTAAATTAGTTTTCATTTTGTGTATTTTTTATTGCTTTTCGTTCAGAAACTTTTACTGAAAAATTTGTCTCGACACATTAGAAATGTTTCGAACTAGAAAAGCCAAAAGATTATATTTGTTTTTCTGAAATTGTTTATAAAACTTTTATTTCATATATATATATATATATATATATATATATATATATATATATATATATATGACCCAAATGTGGTTCAACCTTGTACGCAATAACTTCTTTTGCTGTTCATAGAAGGAGTTCAAAATCATATGGCACCTTTATTTCAATCTATAACATGGGATGGGATTGATGGGAAATATTAGTTGATGTATTAGCTTTATTATTATTTTTCGAAAATTTAATTAATCAATCATAGATTATTCACAATATAATGGGAGTACAAAAATTCCCATGTTTCTCAAATTTCAATTGCGAATAAAAATAAAAGTATTTATATTCTTAAATACAGAGAAAAAGGAAAAAAATAAACACTAGCAAAAAGAACTGAAGAAAGTCTTGCTTACTTGTGTTTATCTAAATTCGAAGCGTTTGAGATACTTCTTCTTCCTCTTTTGGACACTAATTTTAGATCCTAAATTTCCCTCTTCGTTAAAGTGATTAATCAGTCACAGCTTTTCCATCTCTCTTTGTACTCTATATAATATTATATGGGAAATATTAATCTGATATAATAATCTTAACTTATCCTTTGAATACAAAAAAAGAAAAAAAAAACTTATTCTTTGTTTTCTCTTTCCTACCCATCTCTAAATATATACACAAATAATAAAAAAAATATAAATATAATTTCTAAAAGTATAGAGCAGAAGAGGGAAGAAAAATCTATTTGTATCTATCAAAGTAATTAAACAAAGCTTCTTAAAATTAAGTAACACAAATAAAACATATATATCATGTTAGGAACAAAAGAAAGTTTGATTATTTTCAATTGATAAAGGAACCTAATTGATAAGAGTTTTGTGGGTTATCTATCATCTATGCTGCTGCCTAAATTTAGGTCTTCCATTAAGACAATTAACTATCACTTGTTCAAAATTCGCTTATATTTTTTAAGATGGAAAATTTTGAGGGAGTTCAACTTTTAAATAAATTTAATGTATTATACACTAAAATAACTTATTTAATTATTACAACTTTGAAAAATTAAAACGATGGAAATTTTATAAAATCTTTTCTCACGCAAAAAGAAAAATCAAATATTTGGTGAAGTGATGAAATGACTTTTTATCTAAATCGGACATTATTACTTTTCCTTTTTCGAGTAATGGGAGAAGGTGAAAGCAACTTAAAGTGTTACATTTGGTGTTACTGTCGTTATTGCAATTCCTTTCTTAATTGAGAGAGTCCAAATTCACCATCAATCGTCCTTTTTTATATAATTTTAGTTAATTAATTTGTCATTGTTTGCACTAGTAAAATTGTTGAATAATCTAATTTTAGGGTAGTTCTAAGACCTAAGATTTAATTCGAGAAATAAATCTGAAAATAAATAAAAAGATGAAACATAAATAAGTTATACGTATTTATTTTTTTATTTTATAAGATCAATTTTATTTTTTAAAATTTTTTTTTCTCTGATTTTTTTAGAATTATGAAGTTTGACATTATTTATATTACAAAAATATTATATCATGGAGGAGGTGTTGATGGTGAATCAAGATAGTCCGTCAGATCCTTACAACATTTTAAAAGTTCAGTTAGAACATTGTGGTATTTTAGATGTACACAGAAGAAGAGGAAACAAGAATAATTTTCATTTTCAAATTTTCATTTCTAACAATTAAAATTATTGACCCATAATTCAACATAACCCAAAATTTCAATAGTCAAAATAAATTTGAATACAAATTCTCATTTAGTTTTCAATTCAATCCAATTCCAATTAGCTTATATTGTGTTCAAATTTTCATACAAACTTTCCTACCACAATTAACAAATCATTTTAACACTAACATTAAAAAACTCTCATTTTAACACCAAACATCAAAATATGTTTAATTACTTAGTTCAACTTATCCAATTAGATTGCACACTAAATTCTACAGTGAATCAAACCGCTCACAATTTCAAGTACAAAACACTGCATCTTCAAAACAAGTTAATTCACTTCATCCACAATTTCTCATACAAAAATATTAAATTTTAGGAGAAAAATAATATATTTCTAATGAGACATACTCTAAATTCCCTTATATTGAAACGATTTGAAGAAGGTAAGAACTAAATGGTTGAAAATGAAGTGCTGAGGTAGAACACCACCCACTTTCATCAATGGATTAAAGTTTCAAAATCTAAACAAAATAACACCCTCAAGCTTTGTAACCTAATTTCAGAAAAGAACAAAACCATGCATTATAGTTTTTCTCAAATTTTTCATGTCTACTTCTTTGATGAATTAAAGTTTTGAAGGGAGAAGATAAAGAACACTTACCCTTGCTCCACTCTACTTCCGACCTGGGTTGTACTCTTAGAAAACCAATTAAGGAAGCGAAGGAGACTCAAATTGTAAAATTTTGGAAGAAAGGAAAGAAATGAAGAATAAGGTAGTTGGAGAAGATGATGAAAATCTATAAATAAGTTTCTTATATATAAATTTTAAATTTTTATCTGCATCCCATTGTTGGTATCCTCATATCTTAAACCAACTTGAACATTAAAGTTTAAAACAAATCTTCCATTTTGCTGTTACGAGTTTTGAAAATTTCTGTAATTAGATACATGGAATGGCGCATTCGAAGATAAATTAAGAAGAAACACGTTTTTCATCTCATGCCATAAAATACGCAAGAAAAGTAAAGATCTTAAAGAATATGATTTTAAAGAGGAGTGGGCATGGGAAGGTATGTTTCCACCATTAATTAATATCCAACCATTGTTGATTATACATCTAATTACAGGGATAAAATATGATTATGTGTTGTACATCAAATACAAGTTTACATCATTGGGCAAGCATGCGATGATGTTTAGTGCACTAACTAGTTAATTATCCAATTCATACACATGTCATAGAAAGTTTCTGTGATGGTAATTTAGAATTATCGTAAAGTATTATGGTATTATCCAGTGAAGAGACACGAGATTATGAGACGGAGAAGGTGATAAGTGAATTCAGAGATTGAAATTTGAAAGACAATAAAAATAGTTGTTTATTGTATTGGTAAGGTAATATGCAGAGGAAAAGAAGGAAGCAGAAAAAGGAACCAATGAATGTGCATGTGTGTGTGTGAATCAGCATGGCCTATAAACGGGTCATTGTCTGCCTCACTCACCTCTCTTCACCATACCAACACATCAATCACTGACATCATCAACGTTGTTCCGTGAAATTGATTCTCTTATTAGAATTCGGTCACGACGTTGATGTTTTCTATGAATGATCATGGGTGCCATCTGACTATATATCTTGACAGAGAATATATTGTCATAGAATTTAGGAGAGAAAGGATCACGCTTAGACATGGTGTAGCCCACGATAAAAGATAACCATTTTACAATTTATACATAAAACTTAATATTCTACTCTCTCTATCTATCAAAAGTGACAGTGGTTTTACTCTTCCTAACATAGTCAACATATTTAGATGAACTTGCCATCTAAAAACGTATTAAATTTTGATAACGACAACATAAATGTTCTCAAATATTTGGAGTAATAAAACATATTTTCTTTGTGATTTAGTTAAGGGGATGTTTGTGAGTGCTGTAGCGAGTAAGAAAATTTGCTTTATGGTGTTAATGGTGATAAGTCGGTCAGATTCATGCAATACGAGCAATTCCATTTCACCGTGAAAGTTAATATTGGTTAATCACAATATCCATATTCAAATCAATCAATCAATCATCGTTTTAAAAGCCAGATGCTGATCAAATTAAAAAAATATTAAATATATAATTCTTTTTTTTATCTATAGAACTTACTTTTATGCTTTGTTTATTTGAAACGATTTTATAATCAAGAAGATGGAAATTAGATGATTTATTGTGTTCACATACCGAGAGTTTGCGAGATTATCACTAACTTCTATTTTGCTGATAAAAGAGTTTTTGTGATTGTTTTATGCATTTTTACCATCTTCTTGCATGTTTTGTTAATTTAATCTTTTTTTTCCTCCAATTCGTCCAATTATTAAATGAGTTTTGTGAGGTTAATGGTATGAGAAGGTGAAATTGTGAATTTAGTGTATATATATATATATATATATATATATATATATATATAAATATATATATATATATATATATATATATATATATATAATAATAATAAATAATAACAATAATTATGAATATTTTTTAAGAAATTGATTTTAATTAATATAAAAATCATTTTATATTAATTTTAAAGTAATTTAGTATTTTTTTCTCCTTTATATATTAATTTTTATTAATATTTTACATAAATTAAATTACATAAATTTTATTTTCAAATTCATTCACATTTACTTCTAAATCTTTTAAAAAAACATCATACAAGTGTAACGAAATTACTAACTTAAAAACAAAAACAAATATCAGATATAACAATTAACTATCCATAAGATTACTCTTAGCTTACTTGACCAATGATTTTATTAAGCTATGCTATTTTTTAAATCAAAACGTTACAACTTAATTAAATATAATTCAAGAGTGTATTAATTCATTGCACACTATCCATTGTCGCATTTTATAAAACTTAAAAAAAGTAATCTAGTTAGATAAAAAAAAAAATTGGGCACACAAACTTTTATAATTTTTCGTCAATATTTAAAAAAAATGTGGTTGAAAAACATGTCTTTGTAATTTCTCTTAAGAAATATCTTTATTATTTTAGCTCGTTTAATTTTCATTATCCCCTTTGAAATCTCTTTTAGATTACAATCTCTAAATATTTTAATACACACTATATCTAATCTAACTCAATCTTATTATGATCGAATTTTTTTAATTATTCATATTTTGATACACATAGATTATCAATACCTTTTTAAGATTGTGATCTTTTATTCTTATCCTAATTCAATATTTAAAAAGTAACAAAAGCTTTGATTTAATATAATATCTAAAAAATATTTGTGTAGTCTATAAAGCAAAATAAAAAAAGAAAAATCGAGTACACACAAATATATATAGAGAGAGACCAAATATTTTTTATTTGATGGGCTAATAGTTTAAAAAATATAGCTAAACTATATATTATTTTTGTAAAAAATAATCTATATTAAAAGAGAAGCCGCCAAATAAATCCATTTGCAAATTTGTGTCAGCCCCACAACATTGAAGTGTTGGACCAACAACAGGACCATACTCTTTATTTATTCACGAATATTAAAAATTCATTTATTATATATACAATACTACCTCCAATATTTTCAAAATGAATAAAATAATTTAGTTAATTTTAATTAATAACGCAACAATTTAAATAATGACTATATTTTATAATACTATAAGTAATTAATTGAATAAAGAATGTTTGGTATAAATAAAAAATGACTTATATTACTAACGTAGGTAAAAAATAATGTTGTATTTATTATAATTAGAAAAATAATATACTTATTTATTTTCATTACATAAGACTAAAAATTATATGTACTGATATTATAACGAACTTTTTCTACCAATGCTAACAATAACAAATCTTAAAAGTGATACCATAACTCTGATTAAATTACATCTAATGAATTTTCTTCTTATAAAAATAAGTTAGGATTGAGCTAAGTTAGATTGAGAAAAGTTAATTTTTTTAAATGTGAATCAAATTAAATTTTGTTTTAAATAAGTTTTAATTGAATTAAAAGTGGATTGATCTGCAATTGACTGAAAATAACCATTTATTAGGTTTTGACCTTTTTTTACAATTTTTTTATTATAATTATTTATAACTTTTAATTATGTAGTTTGAAAATATTAAATAATTTTTTAATAACTTAGAAATTTAATTTATTTATTTGTCAAAAATATACGACATTTTAAATTTTAATAATTATATTTTAGTTTTCAACAACTATATTTATAATAATATTTAATAAAACAGATGAACATATTAATTGTATTATTATAAAATAATTAGTCAAGTCAATTTGATTTCATTTTAATGTAATAAATATATAAAATAAATTAGAAAAACAAAACATAGATAACTCAAATTCACTAATCCACCATCTCATTATAAGTCAAATTGAATTACAAAATTTTTTATTTACAAAAAATGAACCGAATAAATCAACCTATTTTTTAACTTAATTCTTAATAAACGAGATTGACTTAGATACCCCGTAAACTCAAAATCTAAAACATAATTAGTAATCAAACAACTAAAACAAATTTGTCTCCAAACTTATAAAACTTAAAACAACAAGATAGAGATATGATTAGGTGTTCCCACCTTCATTATTTCTTCCCACTTATTTAATACAGCACGATATATTTGTAGCAGAATCACAATAATAATGAAATAATCTATTTGAGTGATATTTAATTATTAATAACTTCTTAAATTATTTTCTTATTATTATTTATTAAAGAAAAATAAATTTTTATAACATTTCATAGAGACAAATAAGAAAAACAAACAAAATTAATGTTTCATATACATTTTATGAAATACATCAATTATTTTTTATATTAAGTATGCTTGTTTCTCTAAAAAATATTTTTAGTTAAATAACTATTTTAATATGTTAGGATAAATCTATTTTAAAAAATAGAGAACAAAAAATCTGCTTTTTGATAAGAAATTTTAGATGCAGTTAAAAAAGATAAACTTTAAAATGCACGTTTCCTTGCAATAAACTAACACACAAATTTAAATTTTTAGCAATCAAGTCCAAACAAACAGTGTCATTTAGAGTATTATATATATATATATATATATATATATATATATATATATATATATATATTAAATGGTACTTAATATTTGTAAATATAGAAAATAAGTAAAAGAGTTATTAAAAATATTATAAAATGACTTTTAATTATAATATTGCGTCTAGTCCATCGACATATATTATTGTTGTATAGGTTTTTGTGTTCTGTCCTGTTATAGATTCTCTAGTATTACAATCAAACATAAAAGATGATAATGGATTTTATAAACAGTGTTTATTCGCTACTTAATTTATAAAAAAATAATTTAATATGTTACATATTGGACATTTATTTAAAAAGTATTTGTGAAATTTTTTGTCTAAATACTTTTAAAAAATATTTTATAAAATTTTAAAATAAAATTTAAATAAATTTATAAACAAATATAAAATATAATATTCATTAAATTAAATATATATTAAAATTTAATTTGAATTTACATATAAATATTTTTCCATCTTCTATATCAAACAAGTTTGTTTCATGTAATAAAATAGAAAAAAAACAATAATATACTAAAAAAACGTAATTATTCATAACCAACAAATTATACATGCAATATAAATATCAATTTCATTTCCTTGTCATTATCACTTCCTAATTTTAAACTATTTCACCTTCTTTTCACTTCATAACCTCATTAAAAAAATAATTTTATTTCATTTATGGAAAATTTTCACTTATACGTATTCTATTAAAGTTAAAATTATTATTTTTTTCATTAACATTATTTAATATAAATCTTATTTAACAACTTCATAAACACAAAAGGCGATCTCTTACCTATTTTATAAAAAGTTAATGATTCTTATTTTTTGTTGGATTAGATGATAAAAAATATTTAGGGTTAAATATGTTTTTAGTCCCTAAACTATTGGACGTTTCTGGTTTTCGTCCCTCTTCCAAACTAAGGTACAATTTGGTCCTCATTCTTTAGAAAAACGTTCGTTTTAGTCCTCAAAATTTTGTTTTTAGTCCTCGTTTTAGTCCTCAAAACGTTTGTTTTTTCGACTAAAACGAACGTTTTTTAAAGATTGAGGACCAAATTGTACCTTAGTTTGGAAGAGGGACGAAAACCAGAAACGGTCAATAGTTTAGGGACTAAAAACATATTTAACCCAAATATTTATTAACTGTGATCATGTGATACATATATGACTTAAAAGTCAGTTGAAACTAATTATGTTATCAAATTCTCTTATTTAATACTCATATTATAACTTTTTCACATTATATTAATACATTAAATATAGTTTTAAAATAAAATTGGTGAAGATTTTTTACCAATGAAAAACATATGATATTCTTCATAAAGAACTGTCATTTAATTGATAGGTTTACCGTTTAAAGAATAGGATTCGTTGATTAAAGGTACATTTAAGTTTAAGTCTAAAAAAAAAATGAAAGTTGCTTATTTCTTTTTATCACTTGAACAGTTATACCTTTAAGTTTAATCATTTAAATGAGTAAACTCTTGAAACCCCCTATAAATTAAATGAAAAAAATATCATAACATAATTTAGTTCTAAGTAACATATTTTTTGGATGATTAAGTATACTTTTGTGGCTTGGACTATGTCAATATTACAAATAATTATTAATAATAAGAAAAATTAATTTATAATTTAAAATTATAATAATTTAGATGCATATAAAATTTATATGAGCTAAGGATAATTTGTATACATATAATGCAAACCACTTTTTTTTCTTCCACAAAAATGTTTGATGGATTTTCCTTATAAAATCTATGGATAAAGATCACCATGTATATGTATGTGACAAAGGTGTGTGTGATAAAAGTGAGTTTACAGGTAAAGAAAACAATCGCCACTCATGAAGCTAAAAATAGAATAAAAATATTTAATGAATATCTCTCGTAATGCCAAAGTTAGGTCAATCAATAAAATGTTGCTAGGATTTAATAAAATACAATAAAAGAATTATTTAGGACAAATTATTCAAAGAGCTATACATGACTGAATTAAAAATTACTAATGGTAAGTTGGTCAATCACATAACATATAAAAATTTCTTTTTTTTGAATAATTTGAGATAGAATCCAATGTACAAAAGATTTTTTTTATACATAACGAAAGAAACAAGAAATAAAAAATAAGACTTTTTACGTTATGTACAAATAACTGATAGAGTTTCATTAATTTATTACATCAACAAACATACAAATTTCATTTTTAAAAATTAAACTAACATTTTTAACGTCAATCCAAAACCTATAATATAATAAATAATTTTTAGTCAAACAATTTAAACAAAAAAATAATTATAATAAAATAATTTTAACAAATGCTTTCAAATAGAGTAAAAATAAATTTTAATTCATTTTTTAGAACACGATCTTCTTTGTCAAGAATGTTTAGTTAGTAGTTACTAAAGAGTAATTCATTAAAATATAAATAATATTTTAAATTTATTCTAATATAACTACCTGCAATTTTAATAATGAAAAAAATATGCATATATGTTTCGTGTGTGTTCTACATTATCATAATTACCTAACAGGTGTATTCCTTATTAATCACTTTCTTTTACTTTCTAATTTTCACATCTTTCCGACAAGTAGGACATATACTTCAAAAATAAATTAATATAATAACACGTGTATATTCAACCAATAAAATCTAAGTTAATTATATGAATTGCTTGTGGCCATTAATTCACGGGTAGGTTCAACTTCAATAAAATATTGTGTTATGCCCAAAATCAATCAAACTTATTTTATTCATAATAAGATATGGTGTGTTCAAAAACAATCTCCTATTTTTTCATGCATCTCATATTAAATACCATATTCTTATAATATAAACTTTGCTTTATCTAATTTAATCTTTAGTAAATATATATTGATATAGATTCTTGGAAAGAAAGTTTATTGAAAAGAATCAACCACTTGAATCAAAATCATATAAAAGATTAATATTACTTTTAATCCAAAATCTTAATATAATAAATTTATACATTTTTATTTTTATATAATATTTAATTTTATAATGTGAGACTTAAACGTTTGAATTCCTAAATATATATACATGGATCCTCGAAAAATTCCACTCGAATTAAATTTATATAAAATATTTACATTACTTTCATTTAAAATCTTAATATAATAAATTTATAAATTTTTATGAGATTTAAATTCACGTTTGAATTTCAACAAAGTTTTTTACTTTTAGACATATACTAAATTTACCGAAAAGGTAAATATAATGTAAGTTTACACTTTATTTTTTAATTATTATTTTTATAATAATATTTAATAAAAAAGTAAATATTTTAATTTGTATTTCTATAAATTTTTTGAGCAAATATATTTTAATTGTAATATAATAAACATATAAAGTAAATTGAAAAATAAAGTATTATATTAATTAAGTCAATTTATTTATTCACTAATTTGGGGTAGGTTAAACTAGATTTTTAACTCTTTAAAAAATAATCGGATTAAAATGACTTATTTATAACTTAATTTATTATAAACTAACTTGTATGAAATGAATTAAGTCACTTTAACACTAAATTTGAAAACTTTCTTATTATTGTGTAATCTTGTTATAATTTATTTTTTCATGTCTACAAAATGGAAAAGCTAATTATTAGATTATGCCATTCTCCATTAAAAGGAGACCCAAAATTAGGAAGTTTATGCAGTTGTGAAATAAGCATGCCAAATATATCATGTAATTTTAATAAAATAATAATTAAATTAAACTAATAAATTAACGTTTTACTTATAATTTGAAATAATTTAATTAAATCATGGATTTTGGTTTTCATATTTAAGTAAACAAATTAAACTAATAAATTAAACCAAATATACATTAATTCATTTATAAAAACCTATTTTTAAAAATTTAAAGATATTTTGATAATTCTAACTCATATTAATGAGATAATGTAAGTTTTAATTTTGCAATATTTTAATTTAGTCTCCACTCTAATGTCGTGGACAGAAGGAAATGTAAGTTTTCAGTCACTTTTTAATTTAAAATGTTAGCGTGGCCCACGACAACTCTATGTCATATAATGTGCTACCTCATCAATATCCCTCAGTATTACAAGTAATATATCCTAAATATTACACTAACTTTCATAAAAAAGAGACCAAAGTTTTATAAAAGTTCTCTTATTTGTTCAAGGATTTATCCAATAATAAGTACATTTCACAAAAGTTGATAACGTAATTAAGTTTTTCATACGCATAAGATGATAAGTTTTTTCATATAATTTTCGTAAATAATTTATAAAAATAATGCTGAAAATAATAAATACAAACTATGAATAACATTTAAAGCAATCAAATATTTTATTTATTTACTCTCTCTTTTATCTAATTTAAATAGTCCGATTTCTTGTTTTAATTATCCTCTTTCTTTTGTTTTACACTACTTTTCACACTCCAAAGAAACCTTCACTTTACATTTCCTACCTACCAAAGACACGTTTACTGTTTTCTCTTAAGTTCATTATACTAAATAGTAAGATTATTAAGATATATTGCACCAACTTCTCCAGAAAAAAAAAAAATGCTACATAGCTTTTTTTTCAAAATTTATACAAATTAGTTCTAGTTTATGAAAAGTTATTTATTTTTGTTCTAAAATAACCTGTGAAAAAAAATAATTATACATAAAATATTAGACCATGTCCTAACAACTTTTATAAAAAAAGAAGTCAACAAATGTCTCTTATAAGAGGTTAAACATGAGTTTTTTTTTTTTTTAAATCTCTTAAAAAACTTAGTGTTAGATGTGATAGAGTGTTTTAAATAATGATACTTATTATTTTATTTCAAAAGTATCAATAGTATAAATAAAATTTTCTAATAAGGAGTTTTATTATTTAATAAGTTTTATTTATCTAAAACCTCATCTTTTACAAATTTCATCTATCTTTTTTCTATAAATTTTAACTTTGTATCCATTTATAGGAAGATTAGAGACCGCATGAAGATTTCTTAAGACAAGATCTTTATTTCTACTATTCTTTCTTAAATTTTGGTGTCTTTGTATATAGGAGTTTTTTTTTTTACTCTTTTGGGGTCTGAGTCTTCTCTAAGACTCTTTGTTAATCAATGGTACCGAGGGTATACTCTAATCAAATTATCATGAATTGTAAGAGCAAATAGAGATCTTGGAACCATAAGAGGAATTTTAGAGTTTTTAAAACCATAGGAGTGTCAACCAAGTAAGGGAAACTAATTTATTTGGTTTGGATTAGGTATGCATGTGATATTTGATGTTTGTATGATGATGTGATGATTGATTTGTGAAACTTAATTGAATCATGAAATTTGGTATGTTGGGTGCTTGAAAAGGTGGTGTGTTGAATTGAAAACTTATACATGCTTGTCTGTAGTTGGTTTGTTGATGTTAAAAGTTTTTTATTAATGAATCTAGAAATGTAGATTTAGTAAATTTGTGTTGATGTATTTTTACATAACTTTGATTTGGAATAAATTATAAGAAGGGTGAGTTTTGGACATAAAATGGGAGTTTTGACAAGTCAAATTCTAAAATCATGATTTTGGGAAAGTCTGCAGTTTTGGAAACTGTTCTTGAGACCATTTAGGACTTAGTTGACCATTTATTGTCTTAAAATCTGATGGTAAGTATCTAATGGTAAACATATGGTGGAGAACATCTGGTGGTAGGCGTTTGGTGGAAAACATCTAGTGGTAAGCTTCTGGTGGAGAGCATTTGATAGTAAGTGTCTGGTGGTAAGCGTTTGATGGTAAGCGTCTGGTGAATAGCATGGTAGTGAGCGTATGATGGTAAGCGTTTGATGGAGAGTGTATGATGGTAAGCGTCTGGTGGAGAGCGTTTGGTAGTGAGTGTCTGATGATAAGTGTTTGGTGGAGAACATCTAGTAATGAGTGTCTAGTGGTAAGCATCTGGTGGAAAGCGTCCGGTGACTCTGGGTCGTCTAACAATAAATATGTGGTTTGGGATCACGAATTCGGGGTTATGGACATCAATTTTAGATGTTCTTTAGGTTGTTTTGGGGGGGGAGGGTTGGACCATTCCCAAGCTATTCGTGAAAATTTCCAAGTTGTTTTCCTTGCCTAGTGTGTGTTCTGAGTTGATATGAAGGAAATTGTGTCATTGTGTGATTTGATTTACGGAACATATGTTTTGATAATTGTTGATGTTTTTGAAATGGTATGAGTATGTTGTTAAAATGTAAGATGAGTGTTGTAAGAAGAATCTCAAGGAGAGATTCTATGTTAAAATAAGTTGTGGTGAATGCTTGATAGTGAAACTACCAATCATTCAACTCATGTTGAGATGAATGGGGTGGCAGAGAGAATGACATGATGTCTTTACTCTAACCCTTTGGGTTGTAGAAGGAAAGATTAACCCCATGGGGAAGTATGTTGAGTTACCCTTATTTATGACTATGCAAATTATAAATACTACCATGAGTGTACGCTTATGTCAGCATCAGATTCAGATAATTGAGTGGAGAGGTCAAATTGTGATATGATCACGTGTTTGATGGGCTTGTGAATGTTGATATATGATTTGTTATATTAAATTTTGATATGTTAATTTCTTTGTATAATAGCTTACCATTGCTTTTGTATTGTCTGTTTGTTTTCTTGCTTTCTTTTTCGCAATGATAATGGTGTGAGCTTAGTGGAGTCTCTGGTGAGCAGGCGCTAGCTGGTGGCAGAGCTAAAACTTAGAATATAAGACATTTAATAGTTTTATTTCTGTTTTGTAAAAGTCTTTATTACGTTGTTGGTTCAATATAGTGTGTGTGTGTGATCACTGAACCCTTTCTCTTTCATCTTTATCACTCCAACATTTTCTCTGTCATCTCTATGATAGTTTCAACTGAAAAAATTAGAAACACTCGTCTAACCATCAACCAATCCATAATGGAATCGCTACTTCCATTTTCAATGTCAAGTTTTTTTCTCCTAGAATTGTCTACAATTCCTAACCTAACCGCCTCTCATAGTAATAATGAAGAAAACATCGAAACACGAAGTAGGGTTGGTGTTTAAGTGTATAAGAAGATAAACTACTAATTCTAAAGTTTAAAAACGAAATTTAATAATAATCAGAAGAAAAAATATATAACACGCTCTCCAATGAAAAATCAACATCAACATTATTAATTATTTTGTTATTAAACTGGAAAACAAATGAGCAAGAACAACAAATTGCGGTGTCGCGGGTTGTTGTGTGTGAGCGAGGAAAAATATGGAGATGAAAGAGAAACAAATTGGATAAGTAAAGAAGATAGATTAGGATTACGTGAGTGTTTTTGATTTTTTTTTTCTGAATTTTTAATTCTGTTTTTAGTTTTAAGAATGAAAATTATTAAAATACCCTTAATCTTAAAACTTAGAATCCATGATATATTAAAATATTTTTATATACTAAAACCCGGTACACATTGCTAAAATGTACTAACTAAAAAACAAGGTTACTAAGCCATATATATATATATATTAATGATATTTACTAGGAGTTAATGAGAAAAGAAAGAAAAAGTATTTTATCATTTTATGGAAGAGCTAAAAGTATGCGTGTCTATCTGGAATGCATCTAAAGAAGTGGAGTTGAAAACTGTCAAGACAGAAACTAAATTGGGATTACTACATCAATGTATTGTCCTTTTTCTTCTGTTACACAAAATAAAAAAATATAAAAAATTTGTGCATGTCCATGAGTTATATTATAGATCTTCCTTAATACAACTCCATATCCACTTCTATTAATATCATATTTGGTTGCGTAATTATTAAATTATTAAGAATTTAGTTATGCAAATTGATAAGCGTTGCTTTAGAACTATACGTATAGTTTTTCCCTCTCTTTTTAATAGCTACTCTCAACAGGAGAGATAAAATAATATATTTAAAATTTATATATTTAATCATCTTTAAATATAATAAAAATATATAATTTAATATCGAATTTTTGAATTTTTTATTTTACAAAATTTATGTATTTCATTTTAAATAATTTTTACTTATTTATTTATTTGATTTATTGAATATTATCATAGTTGAATATTTCAAATAATTAATATAAAACTCTTTGTTATTAATTGAATCTTGAGGCTTTTCTGATTGAGAACAATTCAATTATTATTGTAATGTAGGTGAAAAAGTTAAATTTGGGCTTCTTTTCATATTTAGATGCAAATTTCTTTTTATCTCTTTTAATTTTTTTTCCATTAATATAACTATTTAAAAATGTTAAATATTTAAAAAATAAATTTTCAGAATTAAAAACAGTTATGAAAAAACACGTAACAATTAACTTTTTATTTATATTTATAAGAAATTATTACACAAAAGACTCATAAAATAAAATAAGAATATACTATGAAAATAATATTTTATTATCAAATACAACAAGAGAAACTTACTTTTTCTTCAACAATGAGTTAGTGTTTAATAAATAACTCAAAAGACAATAAAATAAATAAAAAATATCTTAATAATTTATTTTTTGTTACATTAAATTTTATATTTTATTATTTATTAACATAAAACTGCACGTTTTATAAAAAATAAAAATTCATTTAGTTTAACTCTAGCAAATTTTTATTATAATACACATAATATAAAAAGGAACAGATACCCCAACTCCCATATAGTCCGCCTGGTATGTTCTTTATCCTATAACAAAAAGAATAGATGCTTAAAAGGTTAAAGAAACCTTTTAAATTTATTTGTAAGTTCAACAAATATTTATTTTATTTTATTTTTAATTTTAATATAATCTAAAGAAAATAAATAGACTTGACAATTACTTGTTGAATCTTTCACCTTCTACAACTTTAAAGACTTGTTTACACACTCCATAACCTTTTACTCTCACCCTACACTCATTACCTTTATATTCAATAATTTAATTTATATTTTAATTAAAATAATTATATTCCTTATATTATTATTATTATTATTTGCAGATGTCATAAAGATGTAGAAACAAAACACAGGTGTCTAACACATCTTTTTCCTAACTTCAATCTTCATTGAATGCATTTGTTGTGTATGGAAAGAAAGAATGAATGCATTTGAGTTTGTGTTTCCTTTTTATTGTATACAAAAACATGTGAATACAATAAAAGAAGAGGTATAAAATTATATGTGTTAAAAAATCTAAGGGATTTTTTTGTTACATGTAGTAGTTGGATTTGTACATGAAACAATAATTGCAATAATTTTGTGAAGAATGATGTATTATTTTCCATAACAACTTTGAAATGTTTGTGTTATCTTTTTATTATCTTTTTATTTCATAGCATTGAATTCAATCTTTTGTAAAAGTGCATGTCATAGAGAGTTTTTGTATGTTTATAACATGTGGATACCCCACTTCTTGCTTCACTTAATCACTCCACCGTTCAGGCCAACCTTCACTCATCTATATATTCAACTCTCACACTACTCTTTTCTCTTGTGTAACATTGCTTTCTCTCTTCTCCTTCATCTCATTCTCAGTCTGCAATAACACCTTTCTCTACCTTGCATTTTCAACTTACTTTCTTCTTTTCATATCACTCATGTCTTGCTTAGAGTCTGAGCTCTGCAAAGAGGTAAGTATTAAGGCTTTCTACATACATTACATATTCTTCTTCTTTATTCATGTTTTTCTTAAGTGTTTCTTATTCTGTTGCTGCATCAGAGTGTTCATATATTTTATGTATCGGATACTACAAAAATGAATGTGACATAGCATCATTTGTATTCTTTAATTTCATTAGCAATGAATGTGACAAATACTGAAAAGCCTCTATGATTTGTTTTGTGTTCAAAACTCTGCACAGAGCAAGTTTGAGGAAGAAGCAGAAGAGGTTACTCTTGATGGAAGTGTTGATTTTCATGGTGGTCCTGCTATAAGAGCCAAATCTGGAAGATGGGTTGCTGGAATTATCATACTCTGTAAGCTACCTCCAAAATCCTATCTTTTTATTACTTTTGGATCTTGGTGAAAGGTATAATGAATATCTTATATTATCACATCATATGCATATATAACCCTATAAAAAATTTTCTGTTTTGAGCATGTAGGTGATATGAAAATAGAAAAGGACAATAAATAAGAACATCTCTCTCTTATTCTCCTAAATTAAGGAATTATAGTTGCTGGGGGAGAAGTCCCCAATGAGTTATTATGTATATATGAAGTGAAAGGTTATAGGGTGTACTATAAATATACAAAACATTGAAAAATATTGACTGATCTTATATATTCTTTGAATCTATTAATCTCTGGAGTTTTGATTAAAAAAAAGAAAATAAATATAGATTAATGATACAAATAGATTACTACAAAAATATAATGATTGTGATGATATATATGTAGAACAGACAAAACCTAATAGTTTCAGATGAGGAGTGTTGTGTGCAGAAGTTTTTTCATGACTCATGAAATTGTGTGCATATATTTGATATAGCTTATCATAGAAGGAGCACAGGGTGTGGTTACTTTATGGTGGAATATGTGCTACTGCAAGCAACCAAGCTAGTTAGTTTCCTTCTTAATATTATACCAGAAAAGAAGAAGACAACATTTAAATGCAGGAACGTGTTTCATTTGGTGTGCAAAATCCAAAGCAGACATTTATGTCAGTTTTGTTGCATCGTTTTCCTGTGGAGTGTGTGTGTTTGGCAGACACTTACAGCTATGTCTTGGCTGGCTGGCTGGCTACCTAGTAACTACTTGTTCCTCCCCCATGCAAAAATACCCTTTTTAGAGAAAAAAATTAGATTAGATTAAATTAAATTACCATGGTTATTGGATAATGAAATTCTTTGTTAAACCCTTGTAAGTAGTAGTATCTGAATGTTAAAAATGAAGGTAGATTGTTATGAGAGAAACTATGTGATGTTTTTGGAAAACTTTTGGAGTTTTAGTATTATTAACTACTCATTTGCTTGAGTTTATTTTTGATAAAAAAAACAATTGTACTATAAAATAACTATTTATATTAACACTTCTCTAAAATATGAAAACTCTAATCTGAACTTAAAAAATTTCCTAAATGTGATGGGACAGAGGATAGAGATTTCTGAATGATGCCTGAACTAGGTTTTTGGCTTTGTCCTTCGAAAGAAAAAGAGACAAATTAAAGTGAGAAAAATACCTTTCTGAGACTGCTGTGGAAATTTGCATGACGTGGGTTGCTGCCACATGTCACCAACATAGACATATATGCATGCAAATTTGTAACCATTAGCATTTGACAACAATCAAGTGGAAGTGTAAATTTATTTATTAATTCAGTAATAGTATTTGGTCACTGCTATTTACTCTTACTCAGACAAGAAAAGAAAAGGAGCATGATGATTAATAAACCAGCTGTTCCCTATATTTCGTTCTGAATAACAAAAACTGATATAAGTCACAATCATATAATTATTTAGAACCTCTCATTCTTAAGTTATTTTATTACACAGCTGCGTAGTGTGATTGATCTCTATAAATGTTAGTGATACATTATCTTATTTATTTCCTTTTAAGGGTTTTCAATGTTATCACGCAAAAAAAAATTGTACCATCAACCATTTATTTAGATTATAAACATGTAATTATCATACAAAGAAATGTAATTAGTTCAGATGATTTTTGATGTTTAATTTTCCAACAACTAAGAAATATTCAATCTTTTCAGTCCTCTTTGAGTGTTAGGTATCTTTAGATTTTATTGGAATATATAAGAAACTTACGTACAGTGTTTGGTATTGTGATTGTGTAAAGTTGTCTGTATATGGATTTAAAAGGGCTCGTCTCCACCTCCTTAAAAAGATGAAATATGTTTGTTCAATTTTACTTTACCTTTCTTTTACTCTGATGCTTACCAGTTGTACAAATTTTACACGTATAAAGAGACACGAAAGAATAATAAAGGTTCTTTTTCCATGAATGTAAAGTTAGATTAAAATAAGTAAATATTAAATGTATTATAAGTATAATGAATTTAAAATTTAAAATAGACTCAAATAACTATTTTAGAATATTTTTATCATTGTATCATTACAGTTTGAGTTATTTATTATTGCAAAAATATAATATTATAATGATATGTTTTTTTGGGTACATACAGGTGTATTGTTTGGATAAAGTTAGGTTAAAACAAGTGTATAGAGTTACAAGTTTTAAATGCATTTGTGCAAAGCCCTGCTGTAAATAAATAATGCATCTCATATTAAAAATTAAATTTTGAAATAGTATAACAAAAAAATGCCATGCAAAACACAGGTGTCTTTTTCCAGCAGAACCACGACAAAGGCAGAAAGAGTTCAAAAAGTGGATTCAGAATCATGAAAATCACCATATTCTGTTTAGAAAAGAGAAGTTTAATTTTTTAATAAGCTCTGTCTTTCAAAGTGTTATCACACCTAGAAACCAATACTATTTTAATTTTAACTAAAGAGAAATCCTAAACGTATCTAACCCTATACCACGAACACTTATTAAAATAGGACCCTGTTAACGAGAAATATTTTTTTAGACTTTTTAATGGCATATATTGTTTTTAATTCTAAAATTTTTATAATTTTTATAATTTTATAATTTTATAATTTTTAATTAACAGATACAATATACAAGGAATAGATAGAAGTTATAATATGAAGTACCCTTCGTGTCGATATAGTAGTAGCCTCTGGATTATGTGACTGCATATTATTGGTAATTTTTATATATCAAATAACAAAATAAAACATAATTTAAGTAAACCTCAGTGAAGACTAATATGGTCATAGGACTAATGCGGATTAACTTACCCATGCATGGTTCAATATTGAGATCACAGTGTCAATGATTCTTGTTCCGTGATTTGTTGATTGCATGTATCAGTGAATCAAGCTCTGGCAACTCTTGCATTCTTTGGGATGGGAGTGAACCTAGTGCTGTTTCTGACAAGGGTGGTAGGACAGAATAATGCTGATGCAGCTAACAATGTGAGCAAATGGACCGGAACAGTTTATATATTCTCTCTTGTGGGTGCTTTCCTCAGTGATTCTTATTGGGGAAGATATAAAACTTGTGCTGTTTTTCAGGTCATCTTTGTTATAGTAAGTAGCGCTCCATTTTCTCTCCTCTCATTCATAATCTTTCTCTTTAATTCCTAACTTTTACATTAACTACTTCACTAATCAACAAATCTGTTTGGCTTGACATAACAGGGTCTAATGTCCTTATCCCTGTCATCATACCTATTCTTACTTAAGCCTAAAGGTTGTGGGAATGAAACAATTCACTGCGGAAAACATTCAAGATTGGAGATGGGAATGTTTTACCTCTCAATATATCTAGTTGCCTTGGGTAATGGAGGTTATCAACCAAATATTGCCACATTTGGAGCTGATCAGTTTGACGAGGAGCACTCAAAGGAGGGTCACTCAAAGGTGGCCTTCTTTAGCTACTTCTACCTGGCTTTTAATATCGGCCAACTTTTCTCAAACACCATTCTGGTCTATTTCGAGGACGAAGGAATGTGGGCTCTTGGTTTCTGGCTGTCTGCAGGTTCTGCCTTTGCTGCACTGGTCTTGTTTCTTGCATGCACCTCCAGGTATAGACACTTCAAGCCCAGTGGCAACCCTCTTTCTAGGTTCAGCCAAGTCGTTGTGGCTGCATCAAGGAAATCCAAAGTTCAAATGTCATCAAAGGGAGAGAACTTACTTCACATGGATGCAAAGGAGTCTTTCACGAATGGAAACAGAAAGATTCTCCACACTCATGGGTTCAAGTAAGTAGTGGAGGTTCCTTTCAGCTGAAACTACACGACGAATGTATTCATGTGTAGCTGAGGCTGCATGGAATGTTTTTCCTGTATTTTATTTCATGTGATCATTTTGCTAAAAATTAACACACATTTGATTTCCATTCCAGTACTGTTCTCCATTCTTGGTTGCAGTGAGTAATAACAGTTTGATCAATTTGCCATTTGTTACTGTATTACAGGTTCTTGGACAGAGCAGCATTTATATCTTCAAGAGATCTAGATGATCAGAAAGGGAACGGTTACAACCCCTGGCGTCTCTGTCCAGTAAGTCAAGTTGAAGAGGTGAAGTGCATACTGAGACTTCTTCCAATTTGGCTCTGCACCATAATATACTCTGTGGTTTTCACACAAATGGCTTCACTTTTTGTGGAGCAAGGTGCTGCCATGAAAACCACTGTCTCCAATTTCAGAATACCACCAGCTAGTATGTCCAGCTTTGATATACTCAGTGTGGCAGTTTTCATTTTCTTCTACCGCCGAGTTCTTGATCCGTTTGTGGGAAAACTCAAAAAGACAGATTCCAAGGGACTCACAGAACTTCAGAGAATGGGAGTTGGACTTGTTATAGCAGTACTGGCAATGGTTTCAGCTGGATTAGTTGAATGCTATAGACTTAAGTACGCAAAACAAGGATGCCTCCACTGCAATGACACAAGCACTTTAAGCATCTTCTGGCAGATCCCTCAGTATGCATTTATAGGAGCTTCTGAGGTTTTTATGTATGTAGGCCAGTTGGAGTTCTTCAACGCTCAGACACCAGACGGCTTAAAGAGCTTCGGAAGTGCACTTTGCATGACATCCATTTCTCTTGGGAACTATGTGAGTAGCTTACTAGTTAGTGTGGTTATGAAGATATCCACCGAAGATCACATGCCAGGGTGGATCCCTGGAAACCTCAATAAAGGCCACTTGGATAGGTTTTACTTCCTCTTAGCTGCCTTGACGTCCATAGATTTGATTGCCTATATTGCATGTGCAAAATGGTACAAGTGCATACAGCTAGAGGAGAAAAGTGGTGAAAGTAATGAGTCAAAAGTATAATTTGCAGGGGATATCAATCAAAGGCCATGGGTACCACATATATTAATAAGAGAAAGAAAGGGAAACTAGTCAAATATAATCTTGGTTCTATTGTTACAGTTGGAAGAAATAGTTTGCAGGTTTGCAGAAAGTGAAACCCTTCTTACATGAGTTTCTGACTCTCTTACAACTTGACTCTGTATTTTTAAGGCATAAACCCTTGAAGCCAAGTTGTGTAAAACAAAAATTTGATGAGACAATGACTGTTTTAGGGTACTTAGACATTTCCTTTCTCTCATTTGTAAATGCCATTTTAAAGACGAAGTTAACTCTGCTATGTGGATTTCCTTGTATTTATCCCAGAGCTAACACAAAAATTTAAGTCCTTAATGTCTGGTACTCATGAACAAACAATGCAATCACCCATAAAGGCAATAATTTCGAAACAGAGAAAGAGAAAATTTTACAAAACACTTTCTAATATATTTAGATTTAGCTGATCGAATTAATCAACCAAAGAATTTGCAAACTGGCAGTGGCAGACCAAATATTATCATGTGGACAAACAAAGAATTATGTATAAGATCAAAAGAACAGCATAAAGCGATAACTTATTGCTGGCAATTATTTGTCAGAATTTTTTTTTTTTACAATATCACTTAAAAAAAAGAACAAGAGAACAATAACACGTGATTAAAGAAATTTACAACAACTCCCCCAGCAGTGACTCATTATTAGGAAGATTTGCGGTAGCAATCAGAGGAATTAACAGGCAATACTTACAGTCCACAGAATCAAATTTTACATAATCGAAATGGGAATAAGGTGAAAAAGTAGGGCATAACAAATAATTGTTCTTCTGTATTCTTTTGTTTTATTTATTTATGTGTGTGTATGTAATGTCATCTTTCAAACGTATAGACCAAAAAATGGGAAAGGTAAAACGGTTGAAACAAAAAAATATACAAGTTAATTGTAAGGGTGAGCCAGTGCACGAGTTCCCAAGTCATAGCGATATAGGCATAATAAGGGTCAGAAGACAGCATTACATAGCCTTACCCTCGTGAGCCAAGAGGAACTCTGCCCAATTATCATATAAAATCAAATAAACACATTCCACCATGGTTGCGCAAACAGCAAAGGTCAACGTTTATTCTTTCAGCCAAGATAAAATATCAACACGACATATTAACAAAATAGATAGTTATAAAAGAACTTTAAGGAGAATACTGAAATTCCTGATCAATAAATATTTGCATTTTGAAAATGACTTTACAATCCAACCTTGTTGTTTCAAGTACATAATAGCCATAGGTATTATTGAAAGTAAGAATAACTATGATACTGAAGAAGAAAAAAAAAACTGTACAACTACGAGTAACAAAGACCCTTCATAAAATTTTATTCATGAACCTTACGAACTTGTATGTGGTGAGTGGATTCCTCACGCCATATTGGTTGTGCTCCACTTTGAACAAGTGTAACATGCTGTCCCTCGTGTAAATGACCCTTACTCTGAAATATGGAGACTTTTCATAAACTGTTCAAAAGAAAAAATATCAAGAAAAATAATATGTCTGAGCACTTGATGGAGATATTACTAACCAATAGTAGCTCGAGGGCTCTAGAGAAAGTCTCCTCTGCATCATTTGAAAATTGCATGTATATAGGCACAACGCCATGATAAAGTGCCAACCTCTGCTTAATCCTTGTTCTGCGAATAGTGAAATCATAAATTTGTGGGTGCAATAGTGCATTAACTTAAGCACCTATACTGCCCTCCAAAAATTAGAAAGCGGAAAAAGAAAAAAAATCACTGCCTGTGTTGACATTCAGATTCCTAGTTTCATTTCTTCTTCTTCTTCTTAATGTATAGCTTTACTTTTAGGGGTGGAGGGGTATGTATGAGAAAAATAGCCTCTAACATGTAAGCATAACAACATCATTTTAGAAAAAAAAAAACAAAAAAAGGAGAGGGTGAGGGGCTTCCATCTTCGATAGGAGAAAAATTCATCGTGCAGGATTCTGTGAAAACTGAACAGAATGGTCAAATGTGATAAAGAAAAAATATTATAGGAGATTAATTTTGATAAAGAGAAAAATACTTGTCCAAAAAATCATCCTTAGTTCACATACAAAACCTCAAGCACGATAAATTTAATTAATTGGATAATCTGTAAAATACTTGAGTTGGCAAGAGAGAAGCTAGCTTCTCTCAAGATAATACATAGGCTCAAAGCCCATGAAATTAGCTATTTCCTTTCCAAATATTAAATAAAAGCACTCCTCCTGAAAAAGTCCATCAAGAAAAGTTTTTTTTTTTTTCAGGTTAGTTGTATAAAAATTAATAGTACATTAACACAGAAAATACATACGCATTTGCAAATGCAAACATAACTGAGTAAAGTATATAAGGCTAAAAAACAACAGACACACAAACATGTATAATTCTGCCAATGCTTACTCATTTGTGAATGCAAAGATTGTTGAGTAAGGCCTATAATGGCTCAATAGAGTAGCCATGGATCCTGTTCTGGTGAAAACAATAATGGGGGTATTAAGAGTGTTAGACATTGTTGTCGCATGGAAAGCAAACATTTCTCCCATGTGGCTCTGTCAAAAAGTAAACACAAATTAGTTAGAGTTTAGTATATCATCAATGTACAATTAAATATATCAATAATAAATGAAACAAAACTCCAAAAGTGCCTAATATTTAATCGCGCACTTACTTTATGGGAACTCAGACTTGGACAAGCAGCACCGCTTTCAACACTGGATTCGTTCCTAAGAGCCACCGTATGCATAACTTTAACAGCTTTCAAAGGAAATCTGAAGCAGATTAAGTTATATTTATTTATTTAAAATATTGAAAGAAAAAGGTATATTAAATCGTAAATTCATGACCCCAAGACAAGGTTAGGCGTTCTTATGTAACCGAGTTAAAGAAAAGGGATGAAATACATTTTCAAATGAAAAGCAATTCTATAGTAATTACAACACTCAACATGCTGGAAAAATAGGGATCTGTAGCCATTTTATTTTCCTTCCTGAAAAACATTGCACTCCACAAAATAAAAAAGATAAGTCTCCCAATCATAAGCAGCTGAAAATCATTTAATAATGCAAATTATTGAACAGTAATGGATTAGGAAGATTCCAATTATAGAGAATCAAGGTAACTAATTCCCCTTTGTTTAACATGCATAGGGATTAATAGGCTTTGTTTAATTTAGATTCATTCCTATTTGTTATTATTTTTAGGTTTCTCCTAAGCGTATCCTCCATTTGTATATCTGTCATTCTCTTCTCTAATGATGCTTCTTCTTTTATTTGAAAATAGTAAAATATGGATACTGAAAAGAAGTTCGAACAACTTAAAAAAAATAGGAAACAAGTTCACCAAGTAATAGCAAACTGACTTTCCGTGTGCAGTTTCCCCTGAAAGCATGATAGCATCAGCACCTTGTCTTACTGCGATTGCAATGTCCGAGACTTCTGCCCTTGTGGGCGTGGGATGATTAATCATGCTTTCAAGCATATTTGTTGCCACAATAACTGGCTTTTGCATGCTTTGACATCTCCTTATGATGTCCTCCTACTCGATTAAAAAAAGGTAAGAACTACATTGAACAGAGAATTAAGCATAGTAAAAGAAAACTAATATAGTAGAGAACAAAAACATCAGTTTGAAACTAGTATCTCATAATCTAGTTTGTGTAAGTTATAACAGGAGCTGAGATAAGTGGGTCATAATAAGAATATAATCTTCAAGCAACTTTACTCTCTTGTGCGCAAGGAAGCATCAGAGGAAAGGAAAAGATTTTCTCTTCTGAAATTCTATTTCAGTTTATTGGTTTGTTGCAATAGCCACAAATAAGCACTTTCTTTTATAGGTAAAAAAAGTTTTAATTATAGAAGATTAAGACAACAAATCTTAATGCCAAAATAGTATTACAAGCTCCCAGAAGTTGGCAGTAAAGCAGAAATGATCTGCTTTTCTCTAATCTCAAGTTACCAGCCTTTCATATTGCAATTTGTCTCACTAAAATGTGTTACAGTAAGCCTTGTGTAGTAGGTGTTGCAGCTTGCACTGTAGGCACCACCAATTTTAGAAGTGCTTAGCTAAAGTAGGATCAAGACATAGCAAGAAACAAGAGAAAAATGATTTCGAAGTAAAAATTAGATAAGATATCATACCACAGGTTTATAAGTTTAAATATTTGGTTTCCATTTTGCAAAATTATAGGGAAACTAATGAAGAGGTCATGCACAAGATACAAATTAGATATTAAAATGGAGAAAGGCGTTGAGGGTTGTTTGAATTGCAAAGGACCTGTCAAGCACAAAGGAAAAGTTTATCATATTGCTAGACATCTGACTAAAATCTATGTAAAAGGTGTTAGGCTTCAAAGGGACAACAAAGAAAAAATGAGTAACACTGTGGCATAAATGAGAATGTTAAGATACATTATACACAAGAAAGGGTAATATATGAAATCATTGTATATGAGAAGGCATTGGAGTGATACCAATTGATGAAAAGGGGATAAAATCAATTAAGGTGGTTTAGACATGTACAAATAAAGGTCACTGGAAGCACCAATGAGGAGACTAGATGACATGAAGTCCTATGAAAAGAGGGAGAGAAAGACCAGGGACATTAGAGGAAGTTCTTAACAAATATCTCATATGATGAATAATATTTCAAGGAATTTACTCTTTAACCATGTCCAATGCTGTAGCGTGAATCATGTAGTTGAAGTTATCGAGAGGGAAAAGACTTATGTTTTTGTTCTTAAGTGGTGCCAACAATTTGTTGGGGAAAACATTCCCTTCACGCATAATGAGTATCAAAGGTATGAAACACACAAAGTAACACCACAAATGAAAAATAATGAAATACATGGATTTATGTGGTTCAACACCTTTTGCTCACATCACCATAACCATCTCAAAAGTATTTCATTCATCACAACACAACACATTACATGTCTTCTGGACAAATTTGAGAAACGCTTCCAAATACCAGACCACCCTCTCTCACCTAGGGTGGTATTCCCTCTTTCTAGGTCAGGTGTATCTTCTCCCTACACACACTCACTTTATGTATAAATAAATTTACATCATCATGAATGAGACCAAGTGGACAACTCCACTTTCATTATGGTAGTAGATTCTCCAATGGTCAAGAAACATGCACCTTTTGGCTTCCCACCTAATTTCATTAATGTTTGGAAATTTGGATTTATTTTTCCAACATAAATTTTACAGATTCATATGCCTACAATGGATAAGATATCCTTTGATATCTAATGACCTCCTTCATAAACACATGGGGTAAAAATGAGTAAGATGACTAGTATATAAGTAGAAAGGCCAATAATAAATTCATTGCCTAAAGGCCAATAATAAATTCATTGTCTTAAGGTTTTAGGTTGGAAGTGGTGTCCTAGTAGCTTGTTCATGACTCATTGATATCAAATCTACAGGTTTACGACAATTAATGCACACGACTAGCAGTATGGTCTTACGAATTAAAATTCACAACAATTAATGTAGCTCCTCTTATTTTGTTAGATTTTCCCAGTTATACTAAACATTGCATCCTGACTTAAATGTACCATAGCAATGATTATCAACATAGATCAGCTGATGAAAGAATTTGCAAACATCTCACCAACTGTGAACAAAGTGACGTATGTATCATGTTAGTGTGAGCATCACATTACCTGCAATAAAGGAACTTCCTCTATTGGAAGTTCAGCTCCAAGATCCCCACGAGCAACCATGGCCTGCGAAATAAAACTCTCAAAATGAAACTGGATGCCAATGTAGATAAAGATCTTGATTCGATCCATGATATTGAATAACACTAAAAAAAGTATCCAAAATATAAACTGTGAAGGTGTTGAAAAACCTACATCAGGTTTGGGCCAGCTCGAAGTAATGGTGAAATCAGTTCTATGTTAATGTTTCACCACTAGGTCAAAAGATATGCAGTAAATTTTCTTAATTAGGCATTTTGTCAAATAAATTCAATTCTATTTGTTATTAAGTCTAAAGGAATCTACTATAAATGTATGCCTTGAAAATGATATTGTCTATAAGGTATTCGTAATGTTAATTATGAATATTAAAGGAGAGAGATCATCAGTATGCTTACAAAAACTTAATAGAACAATCTCCACTAAACCAAGTTCTTTGATATTTTCATATGTAAATCAAGAAAAATAATTATCAAGCAATAGTGCACAAACAAGCAAGCACCACAAAACCACCTTTTCCCCTGGAATTACTCAAGCATTGTATATCCTATAATGAAAGAATTGCCACCATGACATGATCGCCATAGGTTTCAGAACAGATATCATGTGAGTGCAATACCAAGAAAGGGGGAAACTAAGGTAACGGCTAATCAATCCATAATCAGCTCAAGATGCAATTACGTTCCTCTTATATCCTACATAGAATATTAGACACGTATCTTCCTTAGATTTTGAAGAGTACAATTGACAGCCTAATCAACCTACAACCAGAAACAGCAAAGTCGTTACTTAAATTTGTGCATTATACAAGGATTAGAAGAATTTTCAAGTCCTCTCGTAGAAATAATGAGTTGATTAACTTGAAATGTTCCATTTTTTAGTTTCTTTTTTCACATACTATTTTCACATGAAGCATAGAACTTCTATACATAGTATTTATCCATTCCTCCATGTGATCAATTCCAGTTCTCGTATATTAAATACTAACTAGACCAAAATAAATAAATAAAAACATATAGACTAAAACAATATTGATCACCAACATAATCTAAATTTCAATCCCTTTTAACTGAAAGTTATTGAAGGTATGAAATATCTACAAATACATGATCTGAACATTATGAAACTAACCCCATCTGAAGCAGAAAGTATGGAATGAAGATTTGGTATGGAATCTGCACTTTCAATTTTTACAATCACGTGTATATCAGCATTATGACCTATAGAAAAAGGTTTACAATAATTTAGTTGGTAATGAGAATGATGGGGCCCATAATCAGCGTCATGAGAAATAATGTATTACTAAATATTGAATATAAGTCTAATAATAATGGTCATGATGGCAGTTATGGGTATAAGCTAGGAGCAATAACGTAGTATTATCTATTAGAACATGTAATAGTGTTACAAAACAACTTGTCCCGCATTAGTTGTTCCATATTAAAATTAGAAACTGCCTCTCTGACAGTTGTTTTGAATATAATTTAATGTTGAAACAGAAATCACATACAATACATTCACTTTCTACAGATAGTACTCTCTGTCCACAACAGCAAATAACAACACCTTATGACTCGTTAGGACCTAACTCAAACCAGCTTTTAAGGCACATAGACACCCTATAATATTTCACTCAACTTTCTCGTTAGTTCAAATTGTGTGTCAGTATACTAATGATAATAAGTACTCCGACACATGGGGTACAAACAAACACTTACATACTCTACCAAGCAACAAATACAATCCAATATGATACTTAGAAATCCCATAATAATACTCAGGTCTCTATCAACTACCAAAGCTTTATAAACTTTAAGTCACATGTGTAGTCGACAAAGGACTAAACACCACCCTGGCCAACAACTAAGACAACTCCCAGAAGAGCCAACACGGAGGTGGGATAAGGCTGACCACAGTTCGGGTGGGTGACAGTAGTTAAAGGGGATTTCCGACAACTGTTATGACTACACTAATATCTAATAATACATGGTTGTACATGATTATTGGTTCCCATTAGAGAAGCAATAAACACCAAGAGAGAAGGAACTTCCACACATATGCACAAAGCCACACATCTAGATACAAAAGCATAACAAGGAAATTAGACATCTAAAATATTACTTTTGAGGTACTCTTTTAACTCGTGCACCACTCTAGCATCCTTGACAAATGAGACAGCATAGAAGTCTACTTGATTGTCCACCCCAAACTTGATATCTTCCCAGTCCTTGTCTGTGAAGTTGAAACACAACAAAGTGTAAAATTGTCAAGTGCATTTGCATTCTAAAAGTAACCAGGTACAAGTGAATTACAGAAACTTGTTGCCCATGTACAGTGTCAACAATAAATAGAACAGAAATATACCAGTTATGGAAGGAAGTGTAGCACTTTTTCCACGGACATTTAAATGACGCCTAGATTTCAGTTCACCACCATCAATTACCTCACATTTAACCAAGTCTTTTGTCTTTGACTTTACAGCAAGAGACATCATTCCTCCTAAAACAATAACCAGACCAAATCTTCTTTTGAGATAATCAAATTGGTGATCATCAAACAATGCAATAAGCTCCCCTAAAATACCGAGATTATAAAAAATAAATTACTGAAATAGGAGGAACATCTTCCTGGTAGCTCATACATGGTTAACAATCAACCACGAGAATAAGTCACAAACCTTGTGGCTAATCGAGCAAGATAACACAAACAACAATATTCACAAATAAGAAATCATTGTTCTTACCATCAACCAACAACACATCTCCAACCTCCACATCATTCACAAAATCATCATAATTCACGCTAACTGTGCTTTCCGTGCTGACCCCTCTCCTGGTGGTGAAATAGAATTCTTGCCCCTCTTTAAGTGAAATTGGTTGAGGCACATCCCCGCTTCTAACTTCAGGACCCTGTGAAGCAAGTCATATGACATCCGTTCTGTCTTCAAATCCAAAATACAAGTTTAAATATGGAAATTGAAATTCAGTAACAACGGCAGCGAGTTTTAACTTTGATGCTTACAATGAAGTTGAAAGTGTTCAGAGACAAAATTTGGTCGAGCTATATTGTAACTCTTTTTACAGAGTCTGCTATCTTCTATGTTTTGAGTCTGTAGAACTCCGTCTTGAGGGGTTATAGTTTAGAGGTCATATACATATAACACCCTTCTTTCTCTGAATAAAAAGAGTAGTGAGGCATTGACCTTTACCCTCTACAACTGTTAGTGTTGAGAGTGAGAGCTTACCAGTTTCAAATTAATTCTGACAATTTGGTATTAGTTAGTCAGGAGACCACAAAGGAGCTTAAAACATGGATTCTATGGGAACTAGGTAGATTCTCTAGAATTAACACAAAAGATCCTTACAGGCATTACAACAATGATTGAGGGGTTAGTTTCATCTATGGCAGCATTGAACTCAGGCCAACAAATTTCAATTACACCAATATCATATCAAGATTCACCAGAATTCTCTTCAGTGATTCTTGACAGAACTCAGCTGCAATTCGCATCTTTTGATGGTACCAACTTTTGGGAATGGTGTGCTAAAGCTGAACAATTTTGAGTTGGAGGGCAGACCTGTTAATCAATGTGGCATTTGCTGCTTCTTTCTATGAATGGCAAGGCACTCCCATGACAATGCCATTATATTCAAACCACCAATTTCCAGTAATCCTCTTAGCAGTAAAAAAAGTGGCAACATTACTTCCTAGATCAACATGTAATTATCAAAACAGACCAGAAAGCTCTTAAGCATCTTTTGGAACAACCTCCGACACACGTATGCACAGTTGGGGAATGGAGAAAGTAACAGGATTAGCCTTCAAGGTTGAACATAAGAAAGGAAAAGATAATGTTGCAGCCAAAACTTTATCAAGAAAGGAATGTCAGGGTACATTAGCGACAATCTTAATAGCAAAAGGAAAAGAATCATGGAAGGTAGATCACAAATTACAGAAGACTGTAGATACCATTCACATGACACAACAGCCTTGCAAGAACTTTGGATGGTGAAGCTCTCAAAAGATAAGGCAAATTGGTGGTAGGTAATGATGTGGATTTGAAGTCTCAAATCCTTTAACAATTTCAACGACTAAACTTTTGGGGGTCATTCAGGGTATGGATTAACTTACAGAAAAATTAAAGAACAATTCTATTGGAAAGGCATGCAAAAGGAAGTGAAAAGGTGAGTGAAACAATGTCATATATGTCAGAAAAATAAACCCTTCAGTTACCTGCTAGTATTTTACAACCATTAGCTATATGTACGGATTTTATTATCGGTCTTCCTAAAATCTAATTCTATGACTGTTATTTTTGTTATCATTGATCAATTAACTAAGCATGCTCATTTTTTGCATCTATCTCATCCTTTTTGAGCTGCAAAAGTCACAAAAGTCTTTATGGATAATGTTGTCAAATTACATGGATGGCCTAGGTAGATAATTTCAGATAGAGACTCAATCTTTATGAGTCAGTTCTGGATTGAATTGATGCAGATGCATGGCGTCAAGCTGCTGCAGTCTACTACTTTCTATCCTCAAAAGGATGGCCAAATTGAGCCTTTGAACAAGTCTATAGAAGCTTATCTCAGACGTGTTTCGGGGGATATGCCTCACAAATGGGTTATTTTTTATCGTTTGCAGAATTGTGGTATAATATCAAGTTTCACACAGTCACTCAGTGAACTCCATTTGAAGCTCTCTATGGTTACTCGCCTGCTCCCCCATCTACGATAATGAATAAGGATCAGATGGTGGAAGCTGTAAATTAAACGATCAAGACTAGGGAAGAAATCTCTCAGCTGCTACAAGTAAATTTGATCAAGGCACAAACCAGGATGAAGTGCAAGGTATTATGTTATCTTGTATGTTTTGAGTCTGTATGGGGAGAACATAAAGAGTAGTGAAGCATTGACTTTTATCCTCTACAACTGTTAGTGATGAGAGTGAGAGCACACCAGATTAAAATTAATGGTGACATGCAAAAACGGCGAAAACGGAAGTTAGATACGAAGGAGTTGACCTTGGTGTCGAGCATGATGGCCACGACCTTATCCTGAAACTGAGCATTGTACTCTCTCACCAATTCAATAGTCTGCAGGTGCGAGGCGTGGTCCCCGTGCGACATGTTCAAACGCGCCACGTTCATTCCGGCTTCAGCCAGGCCCCATATCATGTCACGTGAGCTCGTGGATGGACCTATCGTGCACACGATCTTAGTTTTCTTACGCGCCTCGGAATTCGGTCCTGCCTGTCCCACGCCATGATCACTCACCTGAACCTCGAACGAAGAGTTTGCGTTGCCCTACGCAATGGATTGAAGAGCACAGAGAGGTTAGAGATAGCGAAGTGAGATTAGTTTGCGGAAATTACAGGTGACTTACGACGGAGGGAGAGCCGTTGGAGGAGTTAATTTGGGTCGGTTGGGCGTGGTTTGCTAGAATGGTGATTTTAGGGATTCGTTTGGTTCTGCGTTTGGAGGGAGAGAGTTCGGATTGGAAGAGCAGGGAAGTTGCTGAAGAAAGATGAATGGTTGCCATGTTTATTGATTGAAATTGAAATGAAGATGAAGATGACCTGCTTTTGGTTGCAGCAAAATAAACAACTCTCTCCTTTATTTTATTTGTTGCAGTTCCAACCAACCAGGTTCCATTGGCGCGTGGTGTTAGGAAATAGCCATTATCTTTCAGTATTACTGCACAGAGCTGGCAGCATGGCAACACATTCTCTCACCGCATATGTTTGCAGTTAAAATATCTTGTGTACTAAGATATCTTTAACAGATTTTTATCGATAATGAATGAGGTTAATGGACAGGGTGTATAATTACGAAATTCAACTTATGAATAATTGTTACTTCATAATAACTACTAAAAATTTTTTGGTTTAATTAAGTTTTGAATATTGATGAATTTAAAAAATTTCAATTAAATTTTTATTAATTTTATTTATAATTTATTAAGTTTTTAAAATTTTAAAATTGAATTATTGAAGTTAGATAATTTTATTAATTATTTTGTATTCGTCACTATAAAATTAAAAACAATTACGTGACAAGTAAATCTTCGATATCTTGTAACTAATATTGTGATTTAATATTTAAGCATAACATAATAATTTTAGATAATTGTTACCTCACATAATTAATAAAAAAACTTACTCAAATTTTGATTGAGTCTAAATTTTATTTGAATATATTTTTAAAATTTAAGTAATTAAAATAAAATATTAATTATTAAACAAGTTATTCAAAATTTAATTTTATACATTTTTATTTAGATTTATGAAATTAAATTTACTTTTTAAAATACTAATTTTTCAAAATTTATATTTTGATGAAACTTTTTATATTTATATTTTAGAAGATAAAATTCATTCACATTAATATTTTAATGAATAATTTAATTTGAATTATGTTTTAAAACTAATTTATTTTCAAAATATATATTTTAAGGACTTATTTTAAAGTAATTTATTTAAAATTTAGAAAGAATATATAAAAATATCTGTAGATTTCTATAATATGAAATAAAACTGAATATTTGTTAACAATATCTGACAAATATGAGAACGAATGAAGAGTTTATCCAGTAGAATAAACAATAATGTATATGCAAAATTACTAAAATATATAACACATTTGCTTGACTGTATGCCCAAAATTTTTATTTTTTTTTAAGTGATAAAGAATAAATAAAAGTAATTTCAGTTATTGATTCCTCGAAAAAAAAAGTAATTAAATTGTTGATAAAAGAAAGCCAAAGATTAGTGTTTGGCCCAAAGACGAGATCGGTGGTCGTCATCTTCTGTCTGTTGCATAGCACGGTGGTTGCAGCAACACCACCCCATCACTCACTATGAAGCTGTCCTTGAAGTTCCAGGGTGATGAAAACCACCACGAACACAGCGAACAAATCATGACGGCGAAGGTACCCATGACTATACTGAACAAGCCCTTTCTTTCAGCCGTCACCGCCACCACCGCCACCAACTCCGTTTCCGAGTTTTCCTTCTCACTCTCTTCAAACTTCACATCAGGCCCATCCCTCAAAGTCTCTTACACGCCCACCGCCTCTCAACCCTTCTCCCTCTCTCTCAAGTCGGGCCTGGGCCTCTTGGGCTCACCGGCCCACTCCCCTCTCGTCTTCTCCGCTAACTTCTCCCTATCCCCAACCCCGACCCCTTTTTTCTCTCTGCAATTCAAACCCCAATTCGGCCACTTCTCTCTCCACAAAACCGTTTTCTCCGATACCCCACCACCCCCTTCTCCTCTCCCTCCCACACCTCAAATTGTGTCCAACGAATCTTCCTCGGGTTGGCAGAATCTGAAATTGGAACCGTTCGATAACAGAGACCAATCACACCCTAACATTTTGGAAAACTCTAAGAACGATGCAAAGCACAGTCTCTCTCCTGTCATTAGGGTTATGGCTCGGACGGTGGTGCCTGTTACGAAAGGTTTCTTCTTGAACTTCCGCTGGGGGGTGAATTTTCCCCGGAATTTCAGTTCGAAAATGCCGAGCTTAACCGTGAATAAGATTGGGTTAGAGAGGGTTGAGGATGGGAAAGAGAGTAATAATAATGATAGTCAGAAAAAAAGGGTCAGTTCTGAAATTGATTTGCAGCTGTTGAAGGAAATGTGTTTTTGGATGGGGAGAGATTTGGAGAATGTGGAGAGGGAAAATAGGGAGATGAAAAGTGTATTGGATGAGATGAAAATGGGAATTTCCACCGCCAGAAAAGAAGTGGTGCTGCAACCAAGCAGAGTGAGTGAAACCTCTTCTGGGGAGTTGCAGCGTCGAAGAAGTTACAAGAACGGCAGACAAGAGGATGAGAAAAAAGTGCAGCCAAACAAATCGCAGAGTGTGGCCACTGACGTGGAATCTGAGTTGCAGAAAGCCATTAAGGCTGCTACCTCTTAGCAAGGTCAAGGTTGTTGGCTGTTACCACTTTTTTATTATGCTTTCAATGTTTGCCTGCCTTGCAATGTGTATAAAATCTCAGCTTTTCTTTCTCGTTTCTTAACAATTACCGATTTTGTTTATTGTTACATGTTCACTTATGTGTATGGCAAAGGATGAGGGAAATCTTGGTTTTTTTGTAACTGTACTTTGTAATCTTATCATTATTTTTGCGTTTAGATGGATACACAATATAAATCAACTGTCGGTGACCAGGCCATATTTAGTAATATAGAGAGAGAGAAAGAGACCTTCACTTCATAATTCATGGTGTGGATCCAAGATTACGGCGGCGTCATGAAAAACTGAAAGTAACTCTGTGTTGTTGTAGTACTTCAACATGGAAAATCTGAATAGATTTTGGAAAAAAAAATGCTATTAACTGTTACTAAATGACTGTTTAGTTTTCTGGGTATGAATCAATCACAGCTCTCCTGCAACTGAAAGGTTGTCTGGTTGCTTATTTCATTAGGTGATTACCACACACACCATTCCAATTTCTGATATAAGAACTATTTCCCGTAGTTATCTATTCTTTCGGTAGCAAACCTGTTGGGTGAAACTGTTTGGCGTATTCATGATGATAATTATGTTAGCAGTAGTTTGCAATAATGAGTTGTTAATTTGATCAATCAGTGTCTGCCTTGCTTTGGACCCTGCTTTTCCTTCTCAGTTCATGCAAATTTTATTGAGCTCCCACACGCTTGACAGTGATAACTGAACCAAGCCAGTGTGACGTTGAACACTGAGAAAACTACTCAAAGGATTGGCTTGGTAATTATCATGATTCACCGTTAATTTGGATAGTTTTTAATCTGACATGATAATGACAGATCTAATATTTACTTCTGAAAGTGGTCATTAGCCGTTGGTTGTCAAATCATTCTCGAACCTAAAGTACGATAAACGAACCTTAACTGCAGCAAATTGAGTGCACACAACTAATTGTAAATTAGTAACATTGTAATTGTAATTTATAATAGTCGTGGTTAACTTAAATAGGAACTGTCTGATACTACCGGTGTTATTGCCTTCTGGTAATTCACTTGGTAATCTTATCATTAATATGTAAGTATTGTCTTTAAAATTCTCTTTGAATTTTTGGCATAATTATTGTTTGGTCATGTTTCAAATTTAAAATCCTAATTAAAGTGAATCAACCTCGAGGGATAGTATTATCTTTAATAATTTTAAATACTAAAATGATATTTTCATAATTTTAATAATTAAGTCCATTAATATTTATAACTTCAGAATTAGTTCAATGGCTCACCCTGTTCAATCAACCGAATTAAAGTCTCCTAATAAAAGGTAAAATGACGAATAATAAAAATAAACAAAACACCCAATATACTAAGCTTGTGTTCGCAAGGACCGTGTAACTGCTAGTGATGAAATGCTTTCGCTGTCCTGTTCGCTTCAGAGAATTTTGGTCACTTGCATTGGGGAAGAGATTTGCGCGGATTGTAATTAAGAGGTCATGTGTGTCCTCCACCAATTTGTTAAATTTCACCCCTGTATATGACTTTAACACGTATAATCGATTTTCTATTACAGTGCGCTTACACAGAAACAATTGTATGGTCAGACTTTTACTTTTACTACTGTAGATACACGAGAGTGCTTGGCTTGGCGTGGTTACAAAAAGATTCCTGATCTTCCTCAGCTGATGTTACCTTGCTTCATAAAGCCATTCAACAGCAAAGATTCTTAAAGACACAGTGAGAGTTGGGTGTTTTGCTGAGACGAGGAAGACAAAATGGTGAGGTTAGTAAGATAGTGTGATGTTTGTCCATCTAGATATTGTTGTTTTTTATTTGCAGGGTTCTAGATGGGGAGGAAGAAGGACGGTGTGCAGGTTGATGGCATGAAGAAGCAAAGGGTTGAAGATGAATGTGCGTGTTTCAGAGCCAAAGAAGACGATGAACAGTGAATGGAAGGTAGGAAGAGGGTAGCGTATTCGGTTTCACTCTCAATTATCCACAAATCCATTCAAAAAAACAACAAATAAATTATCCTCAAATCCATTCAATTACTCCCTCCCAAATCATCTCTCACAAATCAATGATGTGAACAAAGCTTAAGTGTATAAAAATACTATACAAAATTATCTATAAAATAATTTTTGTCAATTCTATTAAATACTTGTTCGTAACGTATTAATAACAATTAAAAGGATTGAAATGCATCGAATCGTAATTTATTTTGCAAAATTTGATATTAATCAAAGATATTAATATATTAAAAAAATTCTCCTTTTTTATTGTTGGGTGGATAGAATTGGGCCTGTGGTACACAGCGGCATGCCCCAAAACCCAAAATTCTAACTTCCTAGTATGAAACCCTAATATGTATCTATAAAATGCCACAACCCTTTTTCTCCACTGTCAACGTTATAGCATCCTAAGGCTACGTAATACGGTTCAGTGAAGGTTCAAACTATTGATGCCGGAGGCCACTTTCCGGTGGGCTTTCCGACACGGCTACTCTTCTTTCTCCTCCTTTCTTTATTTCTTTTTATATTTTCTCGTACTTTTAAATAATTTCAGACCAATTTTTCCGCTGTTTGAAATGGGCATATGATGAATCTCATCTTTAAAAATGGGTAATTTGCGTCTGAATTAAATTCATTGATGTTTTATCACCTTGGAGAACTGATGCCCTTTCATTATTTCTTTCGTCTAGGTTTTTTAATTCTTTTATATTTACCAACATTAACATAATTTGAGTCTGGTGAAACGGTACTATTATTATAATAATCCATCATTATCATTTTTTTTTGTGTGTATTAAAATGAAATGTTAACCTACTTGCAAATTTGATCTTTAAAGATATGCAACTGAGAATAAGCCAAATAATACTCTTAACCAAGAAGAGGATGATGGAAAAGAATTGCATGGTTACCAAAATTTTGTTTTCTTCATTTGTCATTTATAATCTATTCTCAATTGGAACTATAATGATATTAGGTTCAATTAGTCTATAAAAGACTATATGCAATGATACATTACTACTAGGCATTGACAAATCTACAATTCCTCCTAATTTCTCCTTCATCACCTGTAAGAACATTGATATTTCCCATCTTAATCATAGATTTAGCAAATGAAGCAAAGAAAAGTTTTTCGTTGGAGGCATAAGCCCACACATGCTCTGTAATCTTTCCATCCAAATCCTGGCTGATAAGAACATTATCAGAACCCAACAAGCCATTCCCTCCAAGAATGTTTATAAAATACTGATTGTCAAACCTTTCTGGGGTCTGCAAATCAAGGGGTGCAAATTTGTTGTCCCTTCCCTCAACAGGGCAAATGGACCGCAGAATTCTCCTGAAGGTTGTGTACCGCTTGTAGCGATCATTGCCATGGTGATATTCATCTTCTGATTCATATATCCTCTGCCTGAAGTTTAGGCATCTTGCTCTTCCTATAGTATGACTACCTGTTTTTTTTCCACCTGATTAGTTGCATAATCTCTTCTGTTTTCAGTGCAGCAAATTATTGATTTCATTGTTCGAATTTAGTTACTGTGTCAAGATAATAAATATACCTGATAGAGTTACCAAGTCTTCTATGTCAAGGCCTTGTTGCTTGAAGTTATCTATGAGAACCTCTAGAGAGGAATTTGGAGCAGGAATGAAAAGGTTAGCTCCACTGAAACTCGACTCCAGAGAATCCTTCCTTCCTAGCAACACCTCCCATCTTGGTCCTCCTCTCTGCAAAAGCCAACAACAGAAACTATTCTGAATCAGAAAGAACAATACATGTCTGATGAGTAATGACATTCATTTTTGTGTACCAATTGAACTGCATCACGTGCAGCCATGGCAAGGATGTCTGCACATGAAACAGTAATAGGACATTCCTCTTCCAGCAAATACTTTATCTTGTCTATCAACTCAAACCCATGTAAAGAGTTCACATTTGGCCCAGCCAGTTTTTCACTTGTCATGCCCTCCACGCTGTCCAGAAGCACCGATGCATCACAACCCTTGTTTCAATTCAACATCAACAAATGCGCAAAAAAAAAAAGAATCATGGGCCATGAAGAATGAAAATCTCAAGCAAAGGAAGAGGGAAAAGGAAGATGTTTTACCATGACAAAACAATCGTGGAAGTGTAAGCGTAGTAGAGAGGCTGCCAAACGAGGATTGTTCAAAAGTGCCACCTCCACGTTATGTCTCACGATGTCTTCGGCTAAGGGACACTTCTCCTCGTAGTAGTCATGAACAAGAAGTTTCACTCCTCTTAGAGTTGTAGCATTTAACAAAATACCCATTAAGAAGAGTGTGAGCCGCATACTCTCCATAGAAGGAAATGATGAACAATGGGAGTGGGAAATGCTTGAGCGGTATTTTGCTGTTCTATGTGCTTAAACTGAAGCTTATGATAAAGATGTGTTCTTGTACCGTTTGTTAGTGTTCTTTTCTACATTTTCAAACCAACATTAGGGAGGAGAATTTTCCCAGGTGTTTTGGTTCCACCAAGAGTTGATACAACCAACTTGACTTTATGTTTATTGCTTTTAATTCTGCTTTGTGTAAGCATTGTAAATTGTAACTGTGTGGCACAAGGTGCTGCCCTGGGAGAATTATCCACCCTAAGGTTGGTTTGAAAATGTACAAAAGAACAATGACGAAATTGTATATTATTTGTTTTGATGATATTTTTCCATGAAGCTATTCAAATTGTATATTGTATTATTTAGGACAGTTTTATGCTGGTGTATGTAGTTTTCTTAGTTAACTTGTATACAGAGTCAATACTTACGACAGTAGAAAAGTCCAAATCATTTGCTCAGCAAAACAATGGTTACACTTTTTTATCTTCTAAATGTTAGTATTAGTCCTTTTTTAAGTTTTGATATTTGTAGTGTTTGATATATTAAATTTTGAAAGTTTCAAAACTCTGTTAATCTACTTTACATTTGTGTTAAAAAGGAACAGAGTCAACATATTTAATTTGCAACAATCACACCAAAACCATCCAAGGCTCTTTCCCGTTAATGCTTGAAGTTCAATGCTAGTTTATACAGAACTAGTGCACTGCTAAAAAATCACCACCCCATGTTTATTGTCCAAAAATATAAAATAAATGGAACACAACTGATGAGGCCAAAACCAAATAATGACTGTTTACTAGGCCAAAAATCATCTTTTTGTATGAGTATATACAGTTTACTGTTATAGCCATCTCAATGGCTTCCTATGGCAAAATGATTGATATCACAGTTAATCTCAATGGATGCTTCTTTCTGAGCTAACCTGAGCCTAACACCCTGCAGGAGAATAAATCCATGTTAACACATACATGCAAGCTAAATCATGAGACAAACACAAGCTCCAACACCCTGATAGCATTAAACAAATGCCAATTTATTTATTTTTAATGCACAATCATGTATAAGTCTTTTTCTGTATAATCTATCCAAAACATATATATATAATCTCTCTCTAATGAATCCCTCAAAAAAGAAAAAGTCATAAATTGGATTGTTGCAAGGAAAATATGTAAAACACTATATTTACCAGAATTTAATACGACTGTAGTTGAATTCAATGAAATTCTAATATCTCTCCATCTTCATCAAGGAAGATCTCTGGGTGCACTGCTGCCCTAGTGAAATTTAGAGCTCTTTTTAGCTTGCGATGGTCAAATACTTCAACTTCAACCAAGAAGGCTGAACTAACTGGTCTATGATCTGAGAGCTTAATTTCTGCACGACCATATTGTAGCTGTTTTATTCCTTTTCCTAGCCACAATATACGATCACACCTGCATAATCTTACCCCAGATTAAAATATTGCCTCCTATTTTGCCTATTCAATAGTCTTTATAGCATGTGTGATGTAGCAACAAAATATTCTTAGGTTGGTAATCCTGTGTTGCACTTACCATGCTGGAGATCTTCTTTTTTCCCCTTCTTTTGGGCTCTGACCAACATATCTATCAGAGTTAATTTCATACTTGTAAGTGGGTGGGAAGTTTATCAACCCCTCTTTCCATCCATCAAACACACGCCCAATACGCAGTTCTTTGCTTAGCTACAAAATAGGTTAACAAATTATTATTTATCTAACTCTCAACAACAACTGACATACTTTATAAAGGCATTCATTCAAGCTCAAGTAAAAAGTTAAAACTAAGACTAAGCATATTTTGTAGACACAAGTCTCACCTGGTCATAATTCATCAACTCATTCCACTTCTTTAGAGCCACCAATTTTCTAACCTCAGCATCCAACATATTGATACGATAATTCAAATCCCCGAACCAAAAAATCTGGCTGTTAGCAACCAACAGCACTCGATGAACATAGTATCTCTAAGGAAAACTTTGCTAAAATTGTGAAGAAGAAAAAACTTTCATGATCACATAGTGAAACTTACTCGTGAGATGGGATTGTTTGCGGTTGATCTGCATCAAAGGCAGGTGAGAAGCAAGTGCGTCTCAGAATTTCATGAACATCAGAGTTTCTCCTATGTTCGGCTCCTTCCTTCTGACCAGAAGTCAAATGGGAACAAACAAAGCACAAACGTGACTGGAAGAGAGACATACTAATCGAAACTGACCCCTGCATCAGTGAGAATGTGTCATCACATCACATCCACTCAGTCCAAATGTGTAGGTACAATACAATCACTGATTGTTAGTGATCATAAAAATAACTTTGCTAATACATGGGTGTCAAATACTACACTAACTACACTTATTTCTCTAGTGTTTATGAATCCTAGGTAAGTAACACTTGAAATGCAATTCCTCAATGCTTTGTGATATGTCTGCCATAGTGATGTCACAATCAGTGTGAAACATGTCTTACCTTGTTTCCCATGTAGCCCATAAGACCAACCCCAACCGGGGAAACTTTCAAATTGTTAATGTGCCTTCTCAATCTCCTCTGAACCCAAACAGATACATATATCCCTACCATTTGCTTGCTCACAATCCTGACATACCTAGGATTTCCACAAGATTTCATGGTACCTAGTTCATTATCATCTTCGGTGTTCACCATTTCAACGAAAGCATCATCATCCTCAGCTGATAACAAATCAGAGACAGAATCAGCTACTTCAGGTATCACTTGCTGTTCTTCCCACAACAAGCCCAAGTTTCCAGAACTGTGGTGTGAACGTTTCAATCCAACACTATATTTCAAAGTACTTTCAGTCCTATTAAAGCCAATTCTGGCTGAACTGCTTAGTACTCTCCGCAACTTTGAGTTGGAATCAACAATTTGGGGGATTGCATCTAATGAGCGTTCAGGCCAGTCAATATCAATGCCATATATTCTCCTCAACTGTAAGTTATTCTCTATATCAATTATGCTCTTCACTTCGTGCTGTTTCACCTCGTCATTTTCTACTGTTCCCACAAATTCCTCAATCATCATATCTATTGGAATTGGATTATCAACGTCTATAGTGTCTGCTAGGAGATCAGCTGCAGAAGAAGTTCTTAACACTGGAGAAGGAGGGGCACTGTAGCTTTTGTGTTTACTGTCAGGCTCAGAAGATTTGTTTAGAGATCTCCTAATGATTGCCTCCCATTTTGGGATAGGTGTATTATCTTCTGCTCCAAGCACATTTCCGGCATTCAGTGGAACTACCTCCTGAAAGCTGTTAAAGCCCGCAAAGACTTTAGTTATCAGAAAACCATGCAATAGATGATACAAGTACAACAGAAGGTGCAAGGATGTTTTCTGCAAAGTACAAACAGAAGGTACAAGGATGTTTTCTACAAATTTGGTAAACAAAAAAAGATTTTCAATAGAGATAATAATAAATCACGGGCAACTTCAGAAACTCATAGTACTCACCCAAGAATGTAAATATCAGCTGGGTCTTCAGTACAGAGCCAGTCATCAATTTCAAGATCCTCAGAGGGATGTCTTCCAGCAACATTCCATGTGCCAATTGTTACCCTGAACAGTAACCAACATTAAGATGCCTTTCATTGATGTGGTTCAATTTAATTTAAGTCTAAATGTCACGCTGCATAACCAGGTTAGCTCCACACCTCACTTCCTTTGTGTTTATGTACTGAGCTCGCAGAGTTTCAGATTTTCCTCTTCTGTGTCTTGCCTTGCAGCCCTTACTAGATGCATCTGAATTACAAATATCAAATCACGGCTAATGGTGTCAGGTGATAAGAACAATCATTTGAATTCATAAAACAAGATGGTTCACTTAAAATTCTCTTTGAACAGATTGATATGCTTTAGACGACCTTTTGTTTCTGCCAGGAAATTCTTTTCAAATCGTAGTTGCATCAGAAACATAAAAAAGTTATGTGGGCCATTGACCAAGTTTTACTCAAGTTAAGAAGCAAAGTTGTGAAAGCCAAGACAAGTTGTTATTTCATATTCTTAATTTCATAATAAGCTACAGTTACAAATTTCGATCAAGCGTGGCAAAAGGTCTAAAAGAGAAAACAAAATGTTAAAACCACAGTTAATGGAATCGATCTTCTTTTTCCATTCATGTTCAAAAGAGAACCGGATTGCTGAAAAGGAACGGAGAATTGCCTGATCTTTGAGTTGAGAATTTGGATGGAATCTCTTGTGCTCTAAGGGAGGGTTTATCTTCACGCATTCTTGAGCCTCTAAGAGAGCAAGCTGAAAGAAAATTGAAACAAGCAAATGGGAAAAATTGGAAACTATAAAACTAAACAGAAAAAAAAATAAGGTAAAACTCAAAGCATACCATCATCTTCACTCTCAGTTTCAGTGTCCACTTCATCTTCACTGAAGTCATTCACCTTGGGCTTGATGTTTAACCATTTCTTCATCACAATGGAAGGCCAGAATGCCTGCAAAAAAACCAAATGAGGAATTCTGTTAAGCACAAGGTACCAGCCAAAACGCAAGTTTCATAGCATGGTAATGTTAAGCCTTACCTCAGAGCGTTTCCCTCTCTTTGCCTTCATTGTTTGAGGTCAAAATACCACAACAGAACCCAGAAAGACACTAGCGTGTTATGCTGGAATTTACAAGCACAAGCTCTTAAATATGGAATCGGTCACTGACTTGAATTTGGCCTCTATTGGCAGTTAATATTTAACTATGAGGCTATGGTAAGAATACGAAAAGAGGGGATTAAAAGAATGCGATGAGGAGAAAGATCCTTATTGGAACCAAACAGAAAAGGACAGAAAACGTGTGAACACATCTCAGCAATTCATTCACAACCGCAACTTGCAGAAGGAAAATTATACTACTGCTGGTCCTCACACCACGTCGCAATTTTCTGAAAATAATAAAAGTATAAAACACAACACCATCAGTTGAAATTTCGTCACAAACCCAAAAGGCAAGTCCAACAAAACCGTGTCATTTTCAGCAGAAGACTTACGTTGCCATTTATGAAATTGTAAATGACGAGAGCGCATCATCAAACACAGGACACTAATGTTACATCTCAACTAACAGAAAATTATCACATGCAATTCAACCAACCAAAGAGGTAAATGGTCAACAACAAAAGCAGCAAAAAATGGAATAACAATACAAATCATATACCATACCCCAAATGCAGAAGCTAATAAATACACCTCAGTTTAGCATGAGAGAATGCAATTATGGATAAAAACAAAGCTCAGAATCATAGCCAAGATGTGGCAGTGGCCCCACATGATGAGAAGGTGTCAGTAACAAGGAACAACCTTATCATTAAACAAAACAAAAATTGACACTTACATTAAATGGATGATGATGCTTAGCTCAAATGGACAACTAAAGTAAACTGAGATTTCATCATGTCTGTCTGGGACAGCTGTAGACCCATTGGTTGGCTGATCCACCTTATATTTATATGCTATCTCTCTCTCTCATCAAAGCACTGATGTAGAAGCTGACAAACTCTGTAATTAATAAGAAAAGAATGAAGAAGAAGAAGAAATTGTCCCAAAAAGTGAAGGAAATGTGAGGATGAGGAAGAGAGAGACCCAGAAGACTAGCACTGTGTGAAGACAACGAATTCAGAGTTTCAAGTGGGGATGTGAAGAATCAAACGCGTTGTGGGAAACGGACAAGAGAAGAGAGAAAATGGTAAAACTTCTCATAACTCATACCTTTGACTATGGTTTACTTCACAGAAAATAATATTAAAAACTTTTTTGAGTGATGGGAAAAGTACAACCAGGCACAAGTGGAAATGTGTCATAGAGCAAGAAAAGAGGAAGAAAATTTTCCTTTTTATTCATTCATGCTCACATGGTAACGTCAACAGTACTTCATCACAATTCAGATTTGAAAAGGGCCTCTGGGACACCTTCCAGAAGGTATTGAAATTACCATTAAAAAGCTGATCTTGAAAATTTCGAATTATACAGTATATAATCTGCATGATATTACATTTACGACAATGACTCCACAACAACTGAAAAACGCTGTGAGAAAAGATTATTCAGCAAAGAAAAATTTGAAGCCTTTATAAATCGTGAAAAGCACAAACCTTTTATTCAGCAAAGAAAAGATTATTCTTGAACATGCACATCAAACGTAACGATTAAGAGATTTGAAATGTTAGATTATAACAAAACAATATTGAAAGATTTGTTGCATAAGCAGACACTAATACTCTTTTCAGTGTATATATATAACCATCGTAGTGAACCAAGATTCAATTAAATACAACAACTTATTAATTAAATCTCATTAGCGTTGACAATTTAATATTAATTACTTAAGGCAAGTTGTTAGTTTTAATGTTATGATTAACATCAATCACCGTCACCTTTCCTCCTGTTCTTTTTCTATCACAAATTGACATTGTTTGAGTAATGTAATGTCCCTCAAAACGGAACACCGTTCTAATCTTGACGGTGTATGAAATTTTACAATTCTAATTTATATATTTATTTAAAATTCAATTCATCTTTATATTAAGGTTTTTTTTTTCTCATTATTATATATTTTTATTCATTGTGATATTTTAATTAAAAAAACACAAAATATATGCGACAGACCAAGATAGTGTTGAAGGAAGGAGTGTTACAGACAGTTAACGTAAGGTTGCGATGCAATTTGCAATGTCAACTTTCTTGGACTATATGAACATGTCGGCAAGTTATACTGTGTTTCTCTTTCTTTTTCGTTATGTGCTATTAAAGGCAAATTTAAGGTTTATTTTAAAAGTAAATGGGATTTATTTATTAAAAAAATTAAAACTGATTATTTTTAAATTAAACATATTAGACAAGCATGTAAAAAATATAAGCACTTGTTTTTTTGTTCGTATTATCTTTTTTTAATGACACAGTAAGATGCTCTGAATTTTCTGAATTACAATTCCTAAAAATAAAATTTGAACAATATTATAATTAATTTTATTTTTAGCATGAATAGTTTTTGAATGAAGTAATTAATGAATTGATTGTTTGAAAAAGTAGATCTAGTTATTATTGCTGCAAATTGAGACCTTAATAGGGATTTAAAGATGTAAAACGTGTGATTCTTTAATAAATCTTCAGGATTAGGACTTTTGCTAGACAAAATCGCGTTATCTCTTTCACTTCCACTGTTGCAATGGCCAAACAAAAAATAATAATTAATTGACTTGTGATCAAAATCAATTTGAATTAGTATTAGTTTTATATTTAAATATTATATTTATTAAAATGCTCAATATTTCTATTGAAAAAAATAATAATATCTCATTGAATTTTCACTTTCTTTTGGTTAAACGAAATTTTTATATCCTTTTTCATAACACTGAAGTATATATTTTAGTAAGATATGTATTTTATAACGAAAGAAATTTATAAAAATGCTATAGAATAGAACTTTATGCATGCGATCAAAATTTAGAGTGCACCAGAAATTCTTATCTAAGTTTAAAACAAATTATATTTTATGTGATATCTTTTGTTGTCCCCTTTAATTTTTATAAAGTTAGTAAGTTTTTTACCTCCCGAAATTAAAATTGGGATGTTAATTTTTTTTAATATTTTTATCTCCAGCCTATGATAAATATATTAAGTTAGTTCTGACCATTATTAAATTAATGATATTCACATTTTAATTATGATAATGTCAACAAATAACTATAAATATATCTAACTGGAAGAATTACATGTTAAAAGAAATTATGAGAATCAAATTAATATGTGTATTAAATATTGAGTATTTAGTATCAGTACAGAGTTATTTCCCTGGAAATATAAAATATTTTTAACTCATTTGAAATATATATATTCGATTTATGAATGATAAATAAATTCATTTTAATGGATAAAAATTGTCTAAATTTCGATAAAATGACATTTGCGTTGACCACGTATCGGCACGGATATAATATCCAATATTTAGTTTGAATTAGGAATAAGGATAAGTATAGACATATTTTTCATTTTTTTTAAAAATTAATAAAAAAATCTATAAAAATATGAAAAATTAAAATACTTACTAAATAAAGAACATAATAAAAAACATGATTGAAAATTAATTTAGTTTTTTAATAAGAAAGTTGAATTCGAAACATCAATCAAATGAGATCAAAGGTAGAATTATTGTTTGTTGAATTTAATTCTTTTATAAAATAATTGATGAGAAATGTTTTTCTCTGGTTAGAATTGAAGGTGACAAAGCAGCACATGCATCTTCATCTCATTCTCAAAATTATTCTTTATGCTTTTCCTCTTCAAACACAGTTTCACTCACACAATCCAACCTTCAGAATCTTACAGATCGATATTCTGTTCTCTTTGTCTTTCACAGTACTTTTCCTTTTATTTAATAAAATTTTCGAACATTTTAATAATTCTTTTAAACATTATTTCATGCAAGATTTGAATTTAGACTTCTTAGCTATTATTTTATATTTTTTAATTTAAAATTTAATTTTGTCAAATGTTTATATTTCATGTTAAATTTTAGCTGATGATTTTAGTTTTGAACTAATTTATCTGTTAATTTTGCTAAATAACGAGTTTGGTAAAGAATAAATTCGATGTATTTTTAAGGAATGCCTCGCTTTCTTTTTCAAAAGAGTGGTTCAGATATGTGTAAGTTTGTCAAAATCAATAACATCATTGGATTTTAACAAATGAAATATTATATCTAACAACGATTATATTCCAATGTTGCAAAAATATACTTTTATTTTTTTAAGATTATCACATTTTTACTCCCTTTCTCTCTCCTTCTTTATTTTATTTTCTGGGTTTGTTTCAATAACTTTTGGTGTATCTATGGATAAAAAGAAATGGAGAAAATTTGAAAGAAAAAGTGAAAGGAAATGAAAAATAATGATGAGAACTTGAAACAGTATAGCAGTTACCTTAGGAGTAATACTTGAGGGAAATTGGACCACAACCAATATTAATGCCATGCCATGCGCAAAGTATAATTGAATAGTTTCATTATACCAAAAGGAAAAGCTATTTTTTAAATGTTCTTTTTTTTATTAAATTTAGGATTTAATTAAGTCTAATTATGATTGAAGATGTGTTACACGCGTGAGTTTAAGTCTTGTTTTTTATATAAATGAAAAAATTAAATATTATACGAAAAAAAAAATCATAAACTCAACTTTTTGAATGCAAAGTATTCTTACTATATCTATCTAATAGTATCATCTAGTTTAAGAGTCTGAAATCAAAATCTAAAATCATTTAAATTTTCAGTTTTTAAAATAAATAATATTTCAAATGTAAGATGAATCTTTGATCTTTTAAGTTTTTATTCTCTTAAACTTTGAGTAAATATTTAAATTGTCTTAAATTTCATTTTTAAAGGTTAAGATTATTATTTAAAGTCTCACATCGATTAAAGATAAAATCAATTTATAATATATAAATGAGATACAAATCTCACAGTTTTATTGAGTTTAATTAGACTTAAAACTCACTTAACTATGTGTTTTAAAAATATAAAGTGATATTAATTATTATATTAGTTAAACTCAAATTGCATTTATAAAATAAATATTTTTTCTAACTAATATCATAGTTACTAATTCATTTTCTATCACTGACATAGACGTGATAAAAAAAATATAACAGCAGAGATATACAAGTAAAGATAACCATGACTCTTTTCTCATTAGAAAAAAAAATCATATGTTTTTAATTATCTTTTTTTTATTTAGTACTTAAAACTTTTTTATTTTTTTCATCTCATTTAATTATTTAATCATCAAAGATGATTCATTATTTGGTCATAGATTAATTTGCATATATATATATATATATATATATATATATATATATATAAATTTCTTACCATTCGTTTGTTAATTCATGAGTATTCATTATCAAAGAAGAATAAAATGAGCTGAGAGATAAATTAAAGACAATTGAAAAAGGGAAAAAAACAAGTTAAAATGAGAATATAAAAATAATGATATTCCATAAAATAAACTTAAACAATAATTACTTAAATAAAAATAAAAGATATTATAAACATCTTATAAAATAAAAAAATATAAAGACTGAATTAAAAATAAAAACATTTATACTGTATTTAAAATTTAATAAAGTACAAACTTAAATATCTTATTCAATATATAAATTTACCAAAATATAAATTACAATATTATGAGTTTAGAGCTCAATAAAAAAATTACAACAAGTTTAACCAATATATGTGTGTTTCTCTTATTGGATGAAGATATGACAAAAAATTGAGTGAATAAGTTTCCTCTTATGAGAAAACATTATTTAGTGGGTTATGATGTGTGGTATTAGGCAATAAGCAACATGGCCTTGTCATGTATAAGGACTTGTCAAAGATCTTCATTATCAAAAACATGATGCTTATTGCACCTTCCTTTCCTTTTTTTCTTTTTCTTAAAAATATTAGTTTATTATTCAGTGATTGTAATTTTCTACAAGTCATTCTTATAGTGCTGGCTTCCATTACCAACATTGGACCCCTGCACCCAAATTAGAAAAAAGAAGAAACAAACAAATTTAATTCAACTTTGAATGCTTATACTCAAAACCGACCAAGGCTAGTTAAATCCCTTTCAAACAATTCAAGCAAGACTAAACATAATTAGAAATTTGGATTTTTTTTTCTTAAATTTTTAGATTTATCTCTCTTCTGAGTTTTCAAGATATATTTGTAGACATTGATTTTAATATTCTAAAACATATTAAAAAATTAATATACCAATACCAAAAGAATCAGTGAGTACTTCACAATAAGAGATGAAAACAAATTATTTAAGAATCAAAATGTTTCCCCACACCCAATTGAACCTTAATAACATTATTAGACTTTCGTCATCATCTGTTCTTTGTCTTGTTTAAGGTTTGGATTGCAGCTAGCAACAGACATAAAGAATATTTGGATAGGTTTGAAGGGATGTTGGAAGGGTTATTGAGCCAACTCATGAGCACTGATTAAAAAGCAGATTAAATAAGGAAGTCAACATCTTCACCGCTGCAGGGCTAATGAAAATGGAGCATATGTCCTCTTCTTACATGCAAGAATCCAATAACATGATTAAAGAAGCACTGAGAGAAAATGGGTAGATCGAATACCAAATAAAAATATTGTTGCCATGTGATTGGTAGCTTCAGTTACGTCAGTGATTTTTCATTTGATGCATAATAAATATTGTATTGTGCATGGCATCGACCTATGATGCATTTTTAGTGCGAAATTTAATTTAAAAACCGATAACGTAAACATTCAGCATGGTTGATTGATGATAATAATATAGGAACAGCAATTGTCTGTTTTGTGCATTACACGCACGCAACAGGAGAAGAGAAGTTTAGAATAATGGGCTAAAAAAACGTTCCAGAGCCTTCTAAACATATTTAATTAACTCTTAATCAAAACATTAATTTGAGCTGGTCTTTACCAATCACTCCTTAAGGAAACTAATTACAAGAAAAGAATTTAGCTTCCCAAAATTTGAAATTGTAAATTTTATTTCTGGTTTATCTTTTAAATTACGATATTTTCAGAAATGTTTCTAGAGAATATTTGTTTATGATTTATCATAAAAACATTACAAAGAAGGACAAATGTAAAGGTTTCATAAATACCACCACTTTACTCTTAGTAAAACATTAAGTATGATAATATATTAACGACTTTTAGTAAAAGTAACATATTAATCTCTTATTTATAGAAAACTTCATAAATATTGCTTAAAGTATTTTTAAATGAACAAACTAAAGTCGGTCCTTCCAAAGAATCTAAGTCTTTAGAATTATAATTTCCGTATAAAAAGAAATAACTGATCACCAAACGCAGTGAAAATGTGCCTTGACCACAACTTCCTGCATGCCAAAAATTTCAACTAACGCCCCTTTTTCATTCCGAAAAGATTAACCAACGTAGTTTTAGATTCTGAATTGTCGTTTTCGGAATGAAAAAGGAGTGTCAATTCATGTTTTTAAGGAGCAACAAAAAATGTTCTTGTGTCTTAGACAAATTTTGGAGTCCAGAAGTTTCCCTGGTTTCTCCATTGGTCGATCATATTGCACTGTAACGTAGTTCAAGGAAAGTTCAACGGAGAAATGCCGTGGTTTAATTAACTCCAAATCGAACTGTCACAGGGCAGAAAATCCACATACAACAAACAAGCGAATGAAACCATTTTTAAGGGTTTTATTTACAGCAACGCCACTGTAAATTTTGACGTCTAGGTACAATATTACACACAAACATGAAGATGATGTTGGCCACGTCATGGAGTGAACCGGTACAGCTTGAGTTGTGAACACAAATTCAGAAAAAGAGATCACATTATGGTGCAACGGCTCTTTTCTTCAGTTGGCTGTGAGTTTACTTGCTGGAACCTGCTCGACTCGGATGGGTTGTATGTGAATTCCGAAGTATCAAGTCCATACTGAATAACGACAGTACTAGTGTTAGACAGTAAAACCACATACATCACCATAATCATCTAACAAAGCTAATATATAATGTGTGCACGATAGTATGAGCATTTTTCAATTACTCCAAGAACAAACGATAATAGACAGTTGAGAATGGGATTAATAATTGAATAATAGATCTAAAAACATAAATCGACAGGATGATCAAGATTTAAAACTTTAGAGTCTATATCTATCTATCTATCTATCTATCTATCTATCTATCTATATATATATATATATATAGCGATAGATATATATGTATGAATGTATGTATTAGATAAAGTCAAAGTCAGAGATAAAGATTGCACCTTCTCCCGCATCCGTGTGCTCCATGCATCATTTCTGCTTGGACGCTGGTCAATAGTCCCAGCAACTGGTAACCCTGTTACTGGGGCTGGTGCTGGTCTGTTGAGCAATGGCTGCCTCGGATTAGTGAACTCCTCATCACTATCATAATTTGCTGGCTTATTTACAGCCCTAACAATAAGGGCTAACAAGAAAAGTAGAGCCTGCAATTTCATACACATTCCTTTAGATAACACAAAATTCCTACCCAACTTTCTGTCGCGCAAACATTAACAACGGGCACATTGCCCCACACACATGTATAAAGCTTTCATTACTATGGACCCCTCCCTTTCCTTCTAGTGGTATGTAAATGGGGATTCGATAAGATATTCAATCAGGTACTCAAGTACATTTGGAAAGTAAAACTAATATTATATATCTATACAAACAATGTATGGTTTCTCACAGGCACACTGTTTAAAAAATAACTTTACAGAGAACTAGGAAGCCTCAAAGGAAGAGGAAGGAGGCTTCAGCTAACTTAGAGCCAACTCTTCAGGAATATAGGCAATATTTTATAGGTTTGTTGTTGGGCTTTTTGTAATTATTTTTATGTTTGTATAATTAGGCCTTTATATGATTTACAAATTTGTTAGCTGACTTATTAGATAGCTTGTTGGACCATAGACTATTTAGTTAGATGAACCTAGTAGTCTTAAGTTCATAACATAAGTCGTCAATTGTTGACTCGTGTAAGAAGTTTTTAACTCATTTGTGAACAAAGTTTTACAACTGTGAGAAAAATTCTCTGTCGTTTTAAGAACACCACTTAATTCTTATCTTTGAATTTTCTAATTCCAAGGGATGAGTTTTCCTCAACTAATCGATCACTATGGATAACAACATTGATCTCCATTTCTAGATTTCATTCCGTTTTTTAAACTTTTCTTTTTCTACATTTTTCTTGAAATTTCATCATAAAATATAACGTGAGATGCTGAATTTGATTCATCAAATGGGCTTTACATGATGGATCATATTCAACATCTCACATTCAGCATCTTCATCAAGAGTTAAATTATTCTCCATTGATTATGGGCCCAATCTAAATAAAATCCTGTATAAAATGGATGGCTTGGAATCCTAGAAACAATTATCTGCCTCCCGTGGGTACAGGCATAAAGAAAAAAGACTGCAAAATAATACGGCTTTCTTTCAAATGCCAATCATACAACTTCTTGCTTACCTCAAAGATAACAATTCCAAGAGCAACCCATCTCACAATATTCCAATTCTCACTCAGAAATTCATATATCGCATCAAAATCTCCAGTTTTGTCTGTTGGAATTTCCTGAATGAAATATAATTATAAATGACAAATACAATTTTAACATCTGTCACAAATTACCAGACTATTTACTTACTTCTTTCCAGCTTTTGTCGAAGAATATAAAGGCTGCACATCCCAGCTCTACCAAGATCAATAATACCACCAGAATTGAATACTGTGTTGACTTAAGAAACTCAATAACAGATCCTTAAATAAGCACAGATCAATGCATGTAACCGTACATATACACCGGGAGAGAAGAGCAGAAACTTAAATTAATGTTTTCTTTGTATGACCGGAAATTTAAGAGAGCATGGAATATTTTTATAATATAGCATGAGACACTGTAAAAGGATACACAGCTCAGGCAGCATCCATTCCGTGTTGCAGCTCCAATACAACCAAAACAAGAAATGAGAAAGAGAACTACTCCAGTACCAATAAATACAAAAATAAACCTGGCAAACATGAAATGAAGAATTAGAGTGAGATTCGTGTTTGTCAACTTCAAAAGTAATTCTGTTGTGTGCGTGTACTAACTGTACTATAAGCTTAAAATGGGACAGTTTCATATATAACTGTAACATCAGTCATGACTTCAGAATGAATAAAAAGTAAAGCATTGGGATCACAAAGCTCTATAAATAAACATATAATAATAATAATGGTTGAAGAAAAACAATGGACAAATACTATATGTGGTATATATTCTATGGCTGATTTTCTTCTTTTCGAACAAAAACAATTAGTGAGTAAAAAGAAACACTACACCTGAAAAATAAATGTTAATTCAAATTCACATTTTGCCGGCCATTCTGGAAAGTTCACAAAGTAGGTTGATCAAAGTTTCTTTCTTAATCAATGGCAAGAATAATCCATGGTGGATCAATCACACCAACAAATGAAGATGCTTAGCCTTAAATTTTACCTTCTTAAACTCTAATTATTTCATAACCACAACTCCGTATTTGATTGACCTAACATTCCAAAAGTTCCACCTTGCAAATCTCACTAAACATGACCAAAATCAAACATAACAATATATAGCAGCACAAACCTAAAACTAGAGGCTGTACACAAGAATATAATTATGAGGTTGATTCTAGCTCCAAAACGCTATTATCTTCATCGTAAAGTACTGAATGCATTCGACCCATAGTTTTTTTAAAGCAACGCAGAATTGTTTCTTAACATGACTATGTATTTCATGCAATACTCAATACTACATTGTTACGAGCCATTAAAGTAAATTTCCACCAAGACGGGGGAAAAAGCTTTTTCAGTATTGATATAACCTACGGAAACTAGATAACAGATAACAAATTGATGCAGCCATAATACAACCAAAAGTAAAACCTTTAGCAAGTCAAGAATCAACATAGTTGGAAATGCCCCAAAATCAAAAAGTGGCAAGAGAGCAGAACTCATACCAAGCACTGGAGAGGTTATCAAAAAAACTGTTGCCAAGAGAGACAGTCATAAGCAAGGGTCGGCCAAGTTGAATCAGAGCAGAATCATCACTGACAGGAGAAGTCGTCAGATTTTCGCCATCTGAAGCTTTAGAGAATAGAACAAAAAGATAGATTCCATAGCCCACTATGGCAAGACCAGTGAGGCTCAATATGAAGTTCAAAAGCTTCAAAAGGCACTCCCAGCATCCCCTACATGCCATCCTCTACCTATAACTGTACTTCAATCCCTCCACCACAGTTCACAAAGTAGACCAATGTCCTATATATATTTTCAGCAGAAGCAGACAGGCACTTCCCTACAGTATCAGGTAAGAAATAAATAAATAAAAACTACCACATAAACTATACCACCTGCAGTTCAATTACAATTTTAAGAGATATGATAGCTCAATTCGTCTGTTTACCATTTACCGTCAAAAACTAATAACAACAAAAGGACATAAAAACATTTCTCAAACAAAAAGAGAAGCCATATCCGCAAATTATACAAATAATAAATGCAAATTTATATCCCTAATTCCTTTTAAATGTTAAAAAAAAAAAAACAGTGTTGTTGTGTATAACTAACTCACTTGAGCCCTATTCGCAGTAAAGTGTAACTGAGAAAATTAACAAGAGCTTGGGCGATTGCGTAACGAAAACTACACAAATGAGGAGAAGTGAAGAATGAGTCTAATCTGCAGAACTTACAGAATGAATCGACGATTTCGAGTTGCAAATTGCGAAGCGTGGCTTTCCAAATTGAAGTTAAAATGAGACTCAGAGAAGAAAACAGAGAGGAAGACACAGAAAAAGGCGACAAATCACAAATTGCCACACTGGCAAAGGCAGGGTCGTCTACAGCATCCATAAAAGTGTACACGATCTCCACCTTTCATTTTACAGCAGAATAATTAATAAATAGTGGTTAAAAATTATGAACCATTGGATCATTTTGAACTACCAGTCTTTCTTGGTCCTTGTCTGTTACTCAGGATAAAGTAAGAATATTAAAAAATTATTTTCTAAAATTAATAAAGCGACAAAATAATTTCTAGAGCTGTTTATTATAATTGCATCAATTATTAAAATTTTAGTGATTAATCAAGTCGATTCACAAAATCAAAGTTTAAATTTTAAATTTTGACTAACTTTAAAATTTTCACAAAGTATGTAAAAATATTTTTTTAGAAAATTTGATTTAAATTAAAATATTAAACCTGACAGGTTGGCGTGGTGGTTAGGTCAATTGAGGAAGTCTGTTAGTTTTCATTTTGTGCGGTCCTGTGACACTGATTCTCATAAATAAATGATATTAGTATGTGACTTGGTGGATTTTAAAAAAACTACAGGGAAATAAAAATTTAAATTTTAAAATTAAGCACATTTTAATTCTAATTTGCATTTAATCCCTTAAAAAAACTTCTAAAAGTGTTTAAGGTATTTCAACTATTGGCTTTTATTTTTCCACAACCACCAAACCGCAAAGTCATTTTAATTGTTAATTTGTATATAAAAATACAGCAGACATTTTATTAATGCATTTCTTAGTTGTACTCATAATTTGCCAAATATGTGTTTATATTTACTTGAAAATTATTTAAAGTTGAGATGATAAATACATTTATGAAATATTTTTTTTTAAATATGTAACTTTACTCGTTTAATTATATTAAATTATTTATACATTTTAGATATAGTGTAGTTATTTACAATACGCACATTTAATAGTTTATTATAGGCTTAAATACCTACTTAGTCCCCGTGTTAATAGCTGAATTTCCGTTTAATACCCGGTTTTAAAAATGAAGACATTAGGTCCCTATATTATGAAAAGTGTATGACTTTAGTCCTGTCCGTTAAGTTGGTAGTAACGGTGTTAACTCCGCGCTGACGTGGCTACGCTTCTTTTCTCTCTCCTCTGCTCTTCCTGACACCTTCTGATTTGCTCCTAAATTCCTTCCAGCTTTTATATTTGTTTTGTCTGTAATTGGCAGCCCCGTTTTTAGGGAACTTCTTCCACAATTTGCTGAGTCTTGGACGTGAGAAAATAAGGTGAGGGCCCCTCCATTTTGCAAACTCTCTTGTCATGTTCTGCACCTTGCAACCGTGGACGACCTTCCATACTCTTCTTCCTTCACACGTTGCACACCATTCCAGCCGTGGGTTCCCTTCTCCATTCCAAGAATCTACTCTTCTCCTTCTCTTTGTTGTGCATACCATTCCAGCCCCTTGCTCACGTGAATTTCCTTCCAGCCGTGGCTTCTTTCTCCATTTCAATCAGTCGTAGCCTTCTCATGCTCCCAAGCTGCTGGACATGGAGATAGCTGGACTACTCTTCTTTGCATAGACCAAGACCGTGGAGCACCTTGGTGCTGGACTCTGCTGCCATGTACTGCTGCAGCTGTCCGAGAGCTTCTCTTCTTCTAAGAAAAATCAATGGACAATGTGCTCTCTTCCGTGTGCTGCTCTTGATAGCTGGCTGCTCCAAAGCTTTGCTTCTCATGGACCCTTTTGGATGAAGATTTGAAGGAGTGCAGATCTTGTGTTGATGTTCGCATGCAGCCCTCCATTGTGTTTCTCTTCAAAATGAAGATCACTTGCAGCCATGGGCCGTGGCATGCTTCTCTGCTGCTGGACCTTCTTTCACCGTGTGCAAGCTGCTGTCTTTAGCTTCCAGCTAACGTGTGCTGCCTTTGACGTGATGTACCTTCTTTGCTTCCACATTTGAGCTCACTCGTGAGCACCTCTTGGAGGTGAGAAAAGAAATAAGGTTGGGGCCCTCCAAGCTACTCTTCCGTGACCACATATGTTTTGAAGCCAAAAACAACAAATCTAGTGTGACCGTGAATGCATAAGAATTGTGGCAGCAACTTTCTTTAAAAACCGTGAGCTTCCTTTTTCCATTGAATGTCCAAAACCAAAAGCTTCGTGGAAGAGCATGGAGAGTGAAAAATCTGCACTACAAGCCAAAGTGAATATACATCTTTTCCATGTGGGCCGTGTGGTTGTATTCATTAATAAAAAATCAAAAGCATAGAATGTTGGAGCTCCTTCATTTGCACGTAGGCTTTCAAAGTGGTGGCCCCCTCCTCCATGTGCTTCATGGCCGTTTGCTTATATAGAAAAGGAATGACAATTTGCTCCTTCCTTAATGACAATTTGCATAGACCAAGACCGTGGAGCACCTTGCTGCTGGACTCTGCTGCCATGTACTGTTGTAGCTGTCCGAAGGCTTCTCTTCTTCTAACAAAAATCAACGGACAATGTGCAAAAAGCATGAAGTGTAGAGAAAGGTTTGGTGAGAGAGAAATCATGAAAATCATTATATACAAAAAGCAGAAGGTGTCAGGAAGAGCAGAGGAGAGAGAAAAGAAGCGTAGCCACGTCAGCGCGGAGTTAACACCGTTACTACCAACTTAACGGACAGGACTAAAGTCATACACTTTTCATAATATAGGGACCTAATGTCTTCATTTTTAAAACCGGGTATTAAATGGAAATTCAGCTATTAACACGGGGACTAAGTAGGTATTTAAGCCTTTATTATAAGACACCGTATTCTATTAACTAATAAACGATCTTAGATATTTAATATATAAATTTGTATAAGTTATACGATTTTATATTTAAAATAAATATATCATCATTAACTATAGCTTTTATAGAAAATTAAGTCTTGTAGGAATCAAATTAAGGGTTAAATATGTTTTTAGTCCCTAAACTATTGGTCGTTTCTGGTTTTCGTCGCTCTTTCAAAGTAAGGTACAGTTTGATCCTCATTCTTTTCGAAACGTTCGTTTTAGTCCTCGAAAACTAAACACTGTTTAAAACCAAAATTCCGAGGACTAAAACGAACGTTTCAAAAAGAATGAGGACCAAATTGTACCTTACTTTGAAAGAGGGACGAAAACCAGAAACGGTCAATAGTTTAGAGACTAAAAACATATTTAACCCTCAAATTAAAGGCAATAAGAAGTTTTCTTTGTTTGCTTTAAGAATGCAATACAGACAATACAAATAAATAAAAATCAAATAGAAAGAAGGGAAATAAAAGGACAAATAAGAAAGAAAAATGTTATATATGGATGAACATGAATGAGAAATAAAAGTTACAAAAATCTGTCTCCACTTGTTTGAATGAATAGAAAAAAATTGAAGTGAGTTATATAAGGTTATTTTTATATTAATTAGCATTATTTTCTTCGTTCTTTCTTACAAAACTGTTTAATTTTTTACATTGTAAAAAATATATTTAATTTAAAACTGTATATTTAATTTAAAACTATTGAATATAATAAAAAACTATATATAAAATTAATCTCTCTGTTTAATGTTTAATATACAAACCGTGTCTTCTATCCAAAATATAAATAAAAAATAATATCAAATTAATTAAAAATAAATATAAAATAAAGATAATATATCTAAAAAAAATCAACATTTATAAATATTATCCTTCCAACAAGTCTACTTCGTAAATTTCCATCAAAACAATCAGAAAATACTCAAAACAACTCTTAATGTTTTCCTCCCTAATAAATAAACACAAACATGGGGTTAGGGGACAAAATCACAGTTTTGCCATCTAGCAAGTGATGAGCAGAGACCATTTCAAAACAATATGAGCATCTAATCTATGAACACAAGCAATGCCACTGTAAATTTCGATGTCTCAGCACAACATAACACAACATGAAAATGATCTTGGCCATGTCATGGAGTGATCCGGTACGGCGCGAGATGAAATAAAAAACTCGGCAAAAGAGATCACATTATAGTGCAGCGGCTCTTTTCTTCAGCTGTCTGTGAGTTTACTTGCTGGAACCTGCTCGACTCAGATGGATTGTATGTAAATTCCGAAGTATCAAGCCCGTACTGAATGACAATAGTAACGGTGTTAGACAGTAAATAACACATGCAATGACAATCGTGCGGGTGCTACTATGCGTTAATTATAATGATGACGATAATAATAATAATAATAAGGCTTAATACCATTGTTGATCCCAATTTTTGTCAGCTTTGTTCGAAATGGCCCTCATTTTTCTGTAATGTTCAATATAGTCCTAAAGACTATAATTTGTGTTCAATTTAGTTCTTTTTTGCAAACGCTGTTTAAATCGATAATGGCCAAATGTCTAGCTGTATAATCAGTGAATAACATGGACACTTTAACCGTGCCACCACCACCGATGTTCATCTTCTCTGTCCAGCAACCACTCAGAAACACTACCAGGACCATCTTCCCCTTCCTTCACCGTGGATCTCCATCAATGCCACTACCTCTCCTTCTCAAGCCATCACCATGGCGGCCCAGCAGCCAACCACAACAAACCTCGCATCAGGCCACACCATGAGAACGACCTCCGAAATCGCCGCCATCAACCATCCAGAGCTTCTTCTTCGCACGGTAAGAGGCGCCGCCGTTCAAACTCTACTGCGAGGGCAAATTCCACCGCCACGTGAACTTCACTTAGCCGCCGCCAATGCCGTACCGCCATCATCTCCTCCCTCGTGCGTCCACCGTCCTATAAACCTACAGAAAACCCAAATCGCCACTATGGCGAGCTACAATCAAACCAGAATCGTGACAAAAATCCTTGAACCGTTCAAACCTCCATGGTTGTCGCGAATACCACCCAGGCTACCACCACCTTCACGCCCTCAACCCTAATCGCAGCAGCCTGCGAGAACCTACCTGCACAGAAATCGCGCTTGCAGCAGAGTTCCAGCGCCATTTCTCCTTCGCTGACGACAGAAGCCCTTTCCCCCCTTGCATTCAGAAACCCTAATTTTTTGGGTGGGGAAGGGGCTGCCACGTGGCAGTCCCTCATTGGCTGCGTCATGTTTCAGTCAATGCAAGTTAGCAGTTACATGACATGTCATTCACTGATTGCACAGCTGGACATTTAGATGTTAACAATTTAAACGGCGTTTGCAAAAAGGATTAAATTGAACACAAATTACGATCTTTAGGACTACATTGAACATTTTAAAAAAATTAGGACCATTTCGAATAAAGCTGACAAAAATTGGGACCAACAATGGTATTAAGCCTAATAATAATTCTACACTGATCTTATTTGAAACATGTCATATGCTAAAAGGGTTCCTGTTTTGAGCCATGTGTGCCATCGGGGAAAAATTAGATGATATTCACCTTTAGCTAAACCTTCTAGACATGATGTCTGTTGGAAGTCCCAAATCGAGATAAGGCATAAATTGATGCAAACCTTATCTTACAAACTGGTTTTGTGGGATTTAATTAGACTTAAATCAACTTCTTAACAAAGTCGGTAGAATGACCAAGATTGAAAAGTCCATAAAGTCTCTAATGGAATCTTATAAAAATGTTATTCAATGATTAAATATTCTTCTGAAAATGGAAGAATATTTTAATCAAGAAAATCATTCAACTAAAATACCAGAAGAGACTATGATATATATGGACAGTCAAAACTAAAAGTTAATTGAAGATCACGTCACCATTGAAAAAGATTGTGCATTTATTTATCTTTTAATCTTGGTCAGTGTAATTAGATCTTATAATCAATATCCATTCATAGTCTACGTTTGTTATAATAATAAATTATTCCGACCTAAATAACTCCTTGATATATGACCGTGTTTTCCCTTCTGTGGGCATATAGGTATGTTAAAACATCCTGTGCAAAGATCTCAAACGAGGACGCCTAGAACAAGAGCCATATATGCGTGATAGTATGGGAAAATGTTTGGTAACCATGACGCTAAAAATCCTGGTTTGCACCAGACAAACACAAGTATGTTACTATCCAGCACATACAAGGAGCACTCAACTGTGTCCGAATACTAGTTAAAACACAGACAAAACAAAATGCATAATAATATTAGCTAAGAGAAAAAAGATTGCACCTTTTCCCTCATCCTCGCACTCCATGCATCATTTCTGCTTGAACGTTAGTCCACTGTTCCAGAAGCTGGTAACCCTGTTGCTGGGCCTGCTGCTGATCTATTGAGCAATGGCTGGCGCACTTGCTGCCTTGAATTAATGAACTCCTCATCACTGTCATATTCTGCTGGCCTATTTGCAGCCCTGACAATAAGGGCTAACAGGAAAAGAAGGGCCTGCAAAATTTAGGATAAGAATCCAAACCAAAATTTATCTTCCAGAAATATAATAATGGGCATATTACATCAAACACATAAAGCTTACATTACTATAGGCTACCCCCTCCGCTTCAGGTGGTAGGTAAGTGGGCATTCGATGAGACATTTTCAACAAGGTACTCAAGTAAATTTGAGATATAAAAGTAATATTACATTATATCACAACAGAAAAATGCAGGTTTCTCAATGGCACATCATTTAAAAAACTCCTGAATTTCTAAGTTGATCGCTAGTTAACTAGTGCATTTCAACCTTCTCAGTCCTTTATATTTTCTCACTTTATCTCTTCCAGGTTTCTTTTTTTCATCGAAACATCTAATATATCATAACTACTTTTAGTTTCTTTTGGGTCAAGAAATTAAGACCCAAGTATACTTCTGAAATTCTATTTCTCATCAATAAAGAAGCATGACAAAAAAGTTGGCTAATGAGTACTGGGCCAGACCTTAAGAGCCAAGTTTCCAAGAAATGGGGAAATAGGGGGCAGGAGAATCCTATTGTTGTTGATGATTGACGAGTGATTACCATGAAATTATTAGCAGGAACGTGGCAATAATCAATTCATTTTCCATGTCTTCTGGTATCTAGATTCTTCTACATATAAAAAACAAATGTGTTTTTCTACATCAACATTTCAAGCATTCTCAAACTGTTATTTGTTCAATCAAAATAGGTGCTATACAAAACAATATGGTTTTCCCTCAAATGCCAATCACACAACTTCTTCCTTACCTAAAAGATAACCACATTATTTCTTGCATACCTCAAAGATAACAATTCCAAGAGCAACCCATTTCACAATATTCCAATTCTCACTCAGAAATTCATATATCGCATCAAAGTCTCCAGTTTTGTCTGTCGGAATTTCCTGAATAAATATATTATAAGATGACAAAAACATTTTTAACTTCAGATTACAAATTACCAGAGACAATTTAACTTACTTCTTTCCAGTTTTTGTCAAAGAATATAAAGCCTGCCCATCCCAGCTCTATCAAGATCAATAATACTACCAAAATTGAATACTTTTTTCAGTTAAGGAAATTAAAAACAAATCCTTTGATTAGTACAGATTAACCCATGTACATATGCACATAGACACGAACACCCTCGGAGAGAAGTGCAGAAACTTAAAGTCATGATTTTTTTTTTGTATATAGAGGAAATTTAAGAGACCATGAAATAATTTTTACAGTAGCATGAGACATTCTAATAGGATACACAGCTCAGGCAGCACCCATTCCGTGTTGCAGCTCCAATACAACCAAAACAAGAAATAAGAAAGAGAACTACTCCGGTACCAATAAATAAGTAAATAAACCTGCAAACATGATATAAAGAATTAGTGTGAGATGTCTTTGTCAACTTAAAAATTAGTTTTATGTGTTGTGTATGTGTGTACTAACTGTATTATGACCAAAAAAGGGATAGTTTATTATATATAAGTAAAATATTTAAATATCCTTACAGAAAAAAAAGGAAAAAATAAATGTGATATTTTATTGGTGATTTTCTTTTTCTAACACAAATACGTAAGTTGGTAAAAAAACACTACAAAAAAAAAGTTAATTCAAATTCATATTCTGTGCACCAATCTAGAAAGCGCATAAAGAATAATCAATGGTGGACCAATTACACCACAGAATAAAGCTCCAACTATTTCATATTCAAAAGTCCACCTTATAAATCTCATTAAATGTGCTCAAAATCAAACATAATGATATAGTACACACCGAAAACTAGAGGCCGTGTCCTAGAAATCTAATTGAGTGGTTGATTCCAACTCTAAAGCCCTATCATCTATGGCATGTAGTACCAAATGCATTTGACGCATAATTCTTCTAAAGCAACTTATAATTTGGTTTTTAACTTAACGATGCAATCATTCAATACTGGTTATTGCATGGTCAAACGTCAAAAAAAATTTCCCCTCAACCTCTGGCATGAATGGAATCTGTAGCAAAAACTATATAACGGATAACAAATTAAGGCAACAAAGTAAAACCAAAAACAATACCTTCATCGAGTCAATAATAAAAATAAATAAATGTATATGACCCAAAAGTAGCAAGAAGAGAGCAACAAACACACATACCAAGCCCTAGGCAAGTTATCAAGAAAGCTATCTGATAGAGACACGGCCATAAGCATGGGCCGGCCTAGTTGAATGAGAGCAGAATCATCACTGACAGGAGAAATATCTGGAGTGTTATCATCTGAAGCTTTAGAGAATTCAACAAAAAGATAGATTCCATAGCCCACTATGGCCAGACCAGTGATGCACAATATGAAGTTCAATAGCTTCAAAAGGCACTCCCAGCATCCCCTACATGCCATTCTCTACCTATAGCTGTACTTTAGTCCCTCAACCACAATTCAAAAAGGGGATCAATGTCCTATGTAAATTTTCTGCAGAAACAGACAGACACTTCTCTACAGTATCAGTTAAGAAATAAATATAACTATTGCACAAACTATAACATCCTCAGTTCAATTAGAATTTTAAGAGATACGCTAACTTCAACTTCTCCGTTTACACGTACTGTCTCAAAAAAACAGAAACTAATAACAACAATAACTTAAGCTATGTTGGATAAAATTGTGAACGTGATTTTGGGAATTCTAATACACGTTCCTGAATTCCAGAGCAGGAAGAAACTGTTACTTTGGAGGTAAAAGTACATTTGAGCTCCCGAACTGATTTTCACAACTTCTATTATTGAGAGCTTAAAACTAAATTTTGTGTTCCAAAGCAATAGTTTCTCCCCTTTTCATCATGTGCATTGGGATTCAGAGACGTGCAACGAATTCTGCACAAATATTTTTTCAGTTTTATCCAAACATAGACCAAATCGTTTGATTCCCAAAAACATAAAAGCATTTCTAAAAAAGGGAAGCGATATCTGCCAAATATACAAAATAATAAATGCAAAATTATATTCCTAATTCCCTTTTAAAAAACAGTGATGTTGCTTAGAATGTAACTGAGCCCTATTCGCATTAAATTGCAACTGATAAAAATAATAAGAACTTCAGCTATTCATTAAACGAGAAATAAATAAAGAAATAACGACGGGAGGAAATGAGAGGGTCTAAGCTACGAGAACTTACGGAAGAAACCGACGATTTTGAATCGCAAATTGCGCAGGTTAGCTTTTCTAAACTTGAAATTGAAATCAGCCACAGAGAAGAAAAGAGAAAAAAAAGACAGAAAAGGTGACAAAGCACAAAATGCCACTCTGGCATTGACAGATGATCATCTACAGCATCCATATAGTTGTACACTATCCCTACCTTTAATTTCTGAAAAAAATAATAATTAATAAATAGTGATAAAAAATTTCAAACCATTGGATTCAACGAAACCCCAAATTGCGGTGTATTAAATGACATGTTTGCCCTTCTCTTCGTCCTCCTAGTCCTACACTCCAGCACACTTAACATTTTAGTGTTTTTAATTAACTTATTTTATTTTTAATACTCATTTTTAGATGACTATTAATTCACGTACACTTCAAATAGTTCATTTTTACCAAATAATATTTCTAGTATTTCCCATGGTCTGTAATGAATATTAACAATGGTTCAATTAATAGTAATTTAGTCAGCATTTATGATTATTTTGTTTTAGCTAGATGTGAAAGTCACTTTTGCATAATATAGAAGCCTATCAACTCCTAAACTTAAAATTATTCAATATTTAAATCAATTATGTATGTTTGTTAATTACAAGGGTTTAAGTTGAGTCTTTTTGCTGGTAGTTTCAATTCAACCTACCTTTTTATTGGGGTTCTTTTTATAGACAGTATTAAATTCCCACCTTCAGTTTTTTATCTTTTTTTCTTCTCTGAACTCCATCTTTGAAAGTGGGGATAGTGATGAAAAGCCTTTAACACACGTGTAAGAGGCATAATACATTAATAATGCGATAATTTTGGGTATTCTTTCAACTTGCTTTTGTTTTTAGGAACGCAAACCTGATTATGAAATGACTAAAACCTAACAAATTATGTGCTTTTTTTAGTCTATAACAAAGGACTAAAAGCTTGATAATTTTATGAAATGAAGTGGTTAAAAAGCTAGAAAGATTAAATATACATCTAAGCTTGGTTTTTATATGTAAATTATCTTGATTACAATATTTTGACGACTCCATTTACATTTGTCACCCATCAATTACCTTAAACATTAAGAGGAAAATATTTCATATTTATAATAATTCCATATTTGATTTGAGCAGGATTATTTTTTTATAGTCCATATCTCTGGTCTTTAAACATACTGTGAAGACGAACTTTTGGTTGACTAAAACCAGTTAATAATACTAAAAAATTTAGCATACACATGTAGAGAAACTAAGCACATAGACTTGAAGGTATGTTGTGGACAATAAGAGTTATTTGGATTTGTAGACATACACAGTAATGGAGTAACTTGTGCGTACAATAGTTCATTGTTCTCCTATGAGACTTAATGTGTACTTGAATTTACCTTCGTCAAGTCCACATACATCACCATTAAAGTTGCTAAAAAGTATTCATGTTTTTTCTTTTATTTGAAATGATTTTAGTCTTGTTGGTCATTGTCCAACCAAAAGGGTGAGCAAATAGTTTTTATTTTTGTCTCTGTTGCTTAATCAAAGAGAAGTGCGGACTGTTCCCACTTTTTTTTTTCCACAATCACAATTCACACTTGAAGAAAGAAGGGAGAAATATTTTGGTGAGACAACACAGCCACCTAATTCGTTAACACAAGTAACACCACTTTAAATTTTCATGTCTCAGCACAGTATTCCACACTAACATGAAGACTATGTATAAAAAAACATGAATATATGATGTTGGTCATGTCATGGTGTGATCCAGCACAGCACGAGTTGTGAACATAAACTCAAGAAATCACATTATGGTGCAACGGCTCTTTTCTTCAGTTGGCTGTGGGTTTACTTGCTGGAACCTGCTCGACTCAGATGGGTTGTACGTAAATTCTGAAGTATCGAGTCCGTACTGAAAAACAACAGTAATTATGTTAAGACAATAAAACCACACACAACACCTAATCACCTAGCAAAGCTAACAAGAGAGTTAAAAACGGAAAGACTAACTGAATAATATATCTAAAAACACGGATTGCTAACCGACAGAGTTTATTGAATTATGCCAATCCAAAAAAGGTGTTCTGTTTTGTGTGACATTGGAAAAAAATTAGATGTAATTTAGGTTTAGCCAATCCTTCAAGACATGAATTCAACAGAATGATCTAGATTGAAAAGTTTAGAGTCTCTAATGAACATCTATAACAAAGCCAATTTAATATTCTTCCGAAAAGGAATAATAATCAGTAAACTCATTAAATTTAAAACGATCAACAAATACGTAGAGCAGAAGAAACTACCGTACATGGTTGAACAAAAATAAAAGTTAGGTGATGATCACGTAACCACTTATGAAAATTATATACATTTATCTTTTAATCATTCAAATAAGATCTAATGGGTAATAATCACACATTGCCTTCATCTATCATAAAAAAAAACTGTCCAGTCACGTGCTGGTTAATCAGTGCCACAAGGCTCACTTTCTGTGTCTGGAATGCTCTATAATTTCTTACAATAATCAACTATTCTCACCTAAATAACTCCCTTATGTGTGTGTGCCTATATGTATAAATAAACATTCTTTGTAAAGATTCTATCTATTGGCTTAGCTTAGACCTTAACCAAGGAAGGCATAAATCAAAGCCAAATATATGTGTTTGTATGGGAAAACATTAAATAACCAGAAGGCTAAAAAGCTGCATAGCACCGGACACACACAACACAGGGATGGTACTGTGCACCACAATCCAGGAGCACTCATGTTTGTACACAACTGTCAGGACAAAAGACCTCAAAAAACTGCTGAACAGTATTAGATAAAGTCAATATGGGAGAAAAAGATTGCACCTTCTCCCTCATCCGTGCGCTCCATGCATCACTTCTGCTTGAACGCTGGTCAATTGTCCCAGTAACTGGTAACCCTGTTGTTGAGCCCGCTGCTGGTCTGTTGAGCAATGGCTGCCGCACTTGCTGTCTTGGATTAATATATTCCTCATCACTATCATAATCTGCTGGCCTATTTGCAGCCCTAACAATGAGGGCTAACAGGAAAAGAAGGACCTGCAATGTCAAACACATTTCTTAGATAAATATATGATGAATCTTATCCAACTTTTTATGTTCGACAATGTTAGAGACCCAAAAGGTATAAGAATAAACAGGGAAAATGATACAATAATATATATATATATATATATATATATATATATATATATATATATTACTCCTCAAAATGAAATATAAAATACAGTAGGATGATGATTCCTAGTGCCGCAAAGCAAGCTCCTCCAGAGAGGTTAACACCCCCTGGCCATAAAAAAATTCAACAATATATTCCCTTCTCTGCCTTATTCACTCACTACTCTCAATCCTTAACTAATTTTGTAACACCTTTTGTCACCTCAGCATTTCTCTTCACACCCTTGTTTCTCCTCTGATACACTCTCCAAATCTTGGGTCTACTTTCAAAGTATACGCCCACATTCCCAGTCCTAACAGTACCTGCTTTTTCAATAGGAGCCTCGTCCTCAAGGTTCAACTGAGGAAACTGACTTCTGATGTTAAATTCCGCTTCCCACGTGGAATCTTCCAATCCTTTGCCCTCCCAGTGGATAAGCCCATGACTAGCAGATTGACCACTTCAATTTAGCCATATGTGTGTGTTTGGTTGCTTAGCAATGATCATTTTCAGGGTTGTTTAAAGCCTGAACAGCTCTTTCCAAAACCTACTCACAACTATTGGATTCCTATCACCAATAATAGAAGCTGGTATTCCATGTAAACACACCACTTCAGAAATAAAATCTTTGTATTCAAATCCTAGTTTGGTATCCCTATTCATTTTCAAATTTGATATGATGGACATACACTTTGTACCATTATGCACCCCTTCCACTATTTCTTGAACTTCATCCAAGTGAGGATAGTGAACTACTTGTTACAATTCAACTTCACTATATCTGCATGAGAGAACATTTGCTCCTATATTCTCTAGACCTGACTTATATTCAATATCAAACTAATAGCCTAACTACTCCATAGCCCAATTTTTTTATCTATTATTGTAGTTACCCTTTGTGGTAGTTGTCTCGATTTTTTCCAATTCCTCCTCAATGTGAATGTTCACCACATCAAATAAGACCTCCATTACTGATTAGCTAAAGCTACAACCATCAACTCCTTTTCCTGGGCAGACTTGGACAAATTTGTTTTCTCTCAAAACCTTGTTGAAATATGCAGTTGGCTTGCCTCCTTGAGTAAGAATTGCACCGGTTCCTCGTCTAGAAGCATCATTTTCAATCGTAAATTCCTCATCTCATCAAAACCAATCCTTGTTCATTAAATCGGTATGTGGTCTTTGCTCTTGTTCTATAATCCTTAATGAACATCCTATAGCACCACGTCAACCCCAAGAAACCATTCACTCCCCTAACATTTGTAGATATTGGCCACTCAATCACATTTTTAACCTTGTAAGGATCCATTGCAACTCAATGCTCTGAACTAATATGGCCTAGGTTTCCACTTCCTCTTTACCAAAAGCAAACCTTTTCTATTAGCCACTCATTGTTGTTATTGTAGAACGGTTAACACCTCATAAATGGTGTAAATATTCTTCCAAACTAGTACTACATCCCAATATATCATCAAAAAGACTAGCACTGTCCTACACATTATAGTCCAGAAAACAACATTCATCAAAGATCAAAAGGTTGAGGGGACAATCATAAGGTAAAAAGGCCTTGCCATATACTCATAATGTCTTTCATGCATCCTAAAAATCATTTGTGGACATCCCCTGCATTCGAACTTGGTGATAGCCCAACTTTTATCTAGCTTAGAGAAGTATTGGGCTCCATGAAATTCATCCAGAAGTTCATCTACCACTGAAATGGGGAATTTGTTCAGGATCGTCACCTTGTTTAATGCTATTTAATCCACGCACTCTGACTAGGTTGTACCACTCATGATTGCAACAATTCAAGCACCTATTTCTCAACTTCGTTCTTATAATGGTGTGCATAAAAGTATGACCTCACCTTTATTAGAAGTAGACTTTAAGCCTAACTCAACCCCACAAAACCGACTTGTAAGGTGAGGTTTGCACCTCACTTATATATTATAATTTGGCCTTATCTCTAATTGATGTGGGACTTCCAACACACCCCCTTCACACCGAGATATAGACATCTCGTGTGTGATAGTAGAAATTGGGTGGTCCGATAACAGCCCGATAGCGGGTGGAATAGAAGAATAGAATGTCCACTTAGAACTCGCTAGGATAGGCTCGAACCTTGGCTCTAATACCATATTAGAAGTGGACTTTAAGCCTAACTCAACCCCCACAAAACCGGCTTGTAAGGTGAGGTTTGCACCTCACTTATATATTATCATTTGGCCTTATCTCTAGTCGATGTGGGACTTCCAACACACCCCCTTCACGCCGAGGTATAGACATCTTGTGTGTGATAGTAGAAATTGGGTGGTCTGATAACGGCCCGATAGCGGGTGGAAACAGAATAATAGAATGCCCACTTAGAACTCGCTAGGACAGGCTCTAACCTTGGCTCTGATACCATATTAGAAGTGGACTTTAAGCCTAACTCAACCCCACAAAACCGGCTTGTAAGGTGAGGTTTGCACCTCACTTATATATTATAATTTGGCCTTATCTCTTAGTCGATGTGGGACTTCCAACAGTCATTTTCCTTCTATCAAGATAATAGCATATTCTTCACTTCCTTATGGGGGCATTAATGTGGGCTCCCTGAACACCTAAAATTTTATAGTACCCCTTTCCACTTCCACTCGGGGTCATTCAAGTCTGCTTGGTTAAGCTTTTCATTGATATTTGCCTTGTCCACCCTCACCTTTGTTGACCAAAGTATCCCATCATCACAATTTTGTGTCAACCCAAAATGGTTTGCAATAATGATAGCTCATGATGCCTTCCTTCATCCTGGATCATTACCCATTTGTCTTTTAGTTAAAACCATATAACCTGGTCACCTAAATCTACCACCATACCATACCTAAAGGAGCCAACAAAGCCATTCCCAGAATCAAATCAAATCAACTACTTCTAGATCAATCGTTATTGAATCAATCAAGAAAGAAAAGTCCCAATCTTCAATTCCACTCCCATGCAAATACTATGAGTATGTCCTATGTGACCATCTCCAAGCCTAATGTTTAGGGTCCTAATGGTTGTGACTAGCCATCTCATTGCCTACACCATCTTTATGGCAACGTTAACTATCAATACCAAAACGACAACATGCTACACTCCCTATTCTCCTCCTTTGCATCATCATAGTCCATTAAGGTGACCATATTAGTATCACTGCAATCTCTCTCTTCTTCCTCCATGAGCATCACTCACAACTGCCTATTCAGGCACTAATGGTTGAAATGGTAAGGTCCACCAAACTTATAGCATAACAATGGATACAGTACATCATAGACATGTATAAAACTTTCACTAATATAGGCACATCCCTCTTCTTTTGGTGCTAGGTAAGTGGGGATATGATAAGAGATTTTCCATGAGGCATTCACATACATTTGAGAAATAGAACTAATATTATATTATATCTCAAAGACCAAGTACGGCTTCTCACCACACAAGAACATTGTTTCCGGAATTCCTAAATTTCAAAGTTGATTGTTACTAAACTAGCGTATTTCAAACTTCTTTGTCCTTGACCATTTCTCACTTCGTCTCTTTTGGGCTTCACTTTCTCAACTAAATATCTAATATGAATTGGTGTTAAACTGTACTTTTATTATCTTGGTTCGAAATGAAGTCCACTAGCATACCCATATAATGTCATTTCTTAACAATCAAGAAGCATCACAAAAACGTTGGCTAACGAGCTGGATCTTAAAATCTAGTATCCAAGCAAGGGGGAGGTAGGGGCAGGGCAATCCTAATCTCGTTTGATGACTCGCAAGTTACTACCATGAATCTATTAGCAGGATGGTGGTAATAATCAATTCATTTTCCTTGTCTTCTATGTATCTAGATGTTTCTATCAATAAAAAACAGTGTATTCTCCTTATCAAGAACTCAATCATTCTCAATCTGTTATTGACTCAATCATACAATGGATAACTTGATTATAATCCTAGAGACTATTATCTGTGGCCAATAAGGACACGCACAAAGAAACAAGTCGACAAAACAATAGAGGAATGTCAATCATACAACTTCTTGCTTACCTGAAAGATGCCAATTCCGAGAGCAACCCATCTCACAATATTCCAATTCTCACTCAGAAATCCATATATTGCATCAAAATCTCCAGTTTTATCTTTCGGAATTTCCTGAATGGAACATATTATAAATGAGAAATACATATTTAATTTCAGATTACAAATTACCAAAGACAATTTTACTTACTTCTTTCCAGTTTTTGTCAAAGAATATAAAGGCTGCACATCCCAGCTCTACCAAGATCAACAATGCCACCAAAATTGAATACTTCGTTCACTTAAGGAAATTAATAACAAATCCTTTGATCAGTACAGATTAATGCATGTATATATGTACAGACACACACTATGAGAGAAGAGCAGAAGCTTAAAATCGTGTTTTCTTTGTATATTAGTGGAAATTTATAATATCATGAAATACTTTTAACCGTAGCATAAGACATTCTAATAGGATACACAGCTCAGGCAGCATCCATTCCTTGTTGCAGCTCCAATACATCCAAAACAAGAAATAAGAAAGAGGACTACTCCCACACCAATAAATAAGAAAATAAACCTGCAGAATACGAAATAAAGAATTAGATTGAGAATGTTCTTTATCAATTTCAAAAAAAACTAAATCATATTTGTTGTGTGTATACTAACTATACCACAAAACCAAAAACGAAACAGTTTATCATATAAAAATAAATGTAAAACGAGTTATTACTCAAGAATGAATAAAATAAGAGAAAAACAGGACAAAATACCTTTGGTATGTTATTGGTCTTTTTTTTTCTCACATAAATACATTGTTCAGTAAAAGATACACTACACCAGAAAAAATATTAGTTAATTCAAATTTTCACTCTGTGCACCATTCTAGAAAGTGCATAAAGTTTATTATAAGTTTTTTTTCTTAATCGGTGACGAGAATGATCAATTACGGATTAACTACATAATTGGATTCCAACAATACTTTAACCATGAGGCTATGATTTATCGGTCACGAAAGTTCACCTTGAAAATCAATCTAAACATACTCAAAATAAAACATAATGATATAGCAGTACACAACTAAAACTAAGGGCTGCTCTAGAATCAAATTGAGAGGTTGGTCCTAACTTGGAAGCTCTGTCATCTCTGGCATGGTGCTGAATGCATTTGACCCAATGTTTTTCCATAGCAAATGGGTTTTTAACTCAACACTGCAATTCATTCAATACTTATTATTACATGGTTACGATTCATTAAATTAAACTCACACCCTGGGGGAAAAACCATCATCATGAATGTATTCTACGGCCAAACTACATAACAGATAGCAGATTGATGCAGCAAGTCGTATCCGAAACAAAACCTTCAGCATGTCAAGCATAAACATAAGTCAATGTATATGCCCCAAAAGTGGCGAGAAGAGGGTAGCACACATACCAAGCCCTAGGCAAGTTATCAAGAAAGCTATCTGATAGAGACACGGCCATAAGCATGGGCCGGCCTAGTTGAATCAGAGAAGAATCATCACTGACAGGCGAGATATCTGGAGTGTTATCATCTGAAGCTTTAGAGAATAGAACAAAAAGATAGATTCCATAGCCCACTATGGCAAGACCAGTGAGGCTCAATATGAAGTTCAAAAGCTTCAAAAGGCATTCCCAGCATCCCCTACATGCCATTCTCTACCTATAACGGTACTTCAGGACCTGTGCCCTATATATATTTCCTGCAGAAACATATAGGCACTTCCAGATAGTATCAAGAAATAAAATAAAACTACCACATCAATTATAACGCCTGCAGTTCAATTAAAATTTTAAGAACTAACTTAAACTGATATTCACAACTTAATGCATGTTTGAATTTCAGTTAGGAGAGGTTAAAAGTACTTTTACTTCCGAAGGTATAATTTCTTATTTCTTCGCTTAGAGTATTGAAATTCAGAACTATTAACTGAAATTCGCAAAAATATTTTTTCAACCTTCATCCAAACATAGTCTTAATAGTTTAATTTGCAAAAGACAGAAAAACATTTCCAAAACGAAAAAAAGGAAAGCGATATCCCCCAATTATATAAAGAATAAACGCAATTTTATATCCCTAATTCCCTTTGATATAAAAATTGTGATATATTGCTCAGCTTGCGATATATTGCTCAGCTTGCAATCGAACCCTATTCGCATCAAAGTACAACTCAGAAAATTAACAAGTAAGAACTTCTGCGATTCCTTAAACGAGAAATAAACTACGAGAAGAGAGAGAGGGTCTAAGCTGCGAGAACTTACAGAAGAAATCGACGATTATGAATTGCCGATCGGAATTCAAATTAAGTTATTCACACGGAAGAGAAGAGATGAGAAAAGAAGACGGAAAAAAATCACAGAACACAAAATGCCACTCTGGCATTGGATGAATCCTCTACAGCGTCGATAAAATTGTAGAAGATCTCTGCCTTTAGTTTTACGTACAGAATAATTAAGAAAGTCCTGTAAAAGTATTAACCGTTGGATATTTTTGAACGGTAGGATTCGCTTTGGGGTTTATTATCATACAGCCAACACCCGAAATTGCGGGCGATGGACATCCAATTAAATGACATGCTTGCCCTCCACTCTGGATCACTATAAACAGAGTTTTAATTTATTTATGATAAAAATAATTAAAAATAAAAGTCTTTGGAATGGAAGCATGGAAGAAACCTGTCTTTCATAATTTTAAGAATTCCGTTTAAAAGAAAAATAACAATTATATGTTTCTTATATTTTATGGAACTACTCATTTACAACCTTCTCATATTTACGATATTGTCTATGATAAAAAAAGATGCACGTGGTCTATTAAAAATATTATTTTAATTTGAATAAGCACATTCTTTTAATGCTGAAACGAGCACGTGTTCCACCTTCCTTTTTCACTCATCATAGTGTTTTTTCTTTAGATTTACTTTCATCGTTATTAAAATAAAATGTTCATTTAGAGATTTAATTTTCATCAATCTAGAACAGTGGTGTTTTCTTACAAAAGAAACACTTGAAAAACAAAAGTACTACACGAGAAAATTAATATATTTTAGATTTAATTTGAATATTTTAATATTAGTCCCAAGAACTTATAAAAAAAAATTATTTTATATTTTATTTTTGTAAAAAAATTAGAACACTCTAAGTGTTCTTTATTAATTTATTTTTGCTGATAAAGAAAAACAACCAAAGAAATTTCAAATATCAGATGGGGCCTTAACTCATAATGTAAGGTTTTCAAGTCCTTTAAAATTACTCAGAAAATATTAACAGTGATGTTTAAAACATATATGTATTGGTTATATCAAAATTAACCTCTGGGTGATGAGTTTATGCAGCTTAATTTGGAATTGTTTCCAAAAGGTCAAAAGGAAAAATTGAGCAAAAAAACAGAAGGATGGCCCCAGCCAAACTGAGCTACAAAAACTGAATTCTATGAACTAAAAGCTGAAATAGCTGACTGAACAAATTGAATTGGGAAAGAACAAGTTAGCATCCACCAAGGCCTGGACTCATCTTTATTCACAACATTATCCTAACTACCCTTTTCCATTATTATTATCATACACCTCAACTAGGCCCCATCTCAACAGCACCAAGACACCCCAAATCCTGATATAAATTTCTACATGGACCCCAAAAACGGTCATTTCAACCCCCAAAATCATCATCAACTATTTTGAGCCTCAGCATTTTGTGCAAAGCTTCAACAAATGGAGCCATAAACTTCTGAGTGCTGTTTTTTAATATTTTAGTTTTGTGTTTTGGCAAGTGGGATGAATAGAATCAATGCATAGTCCATTTGTGCTGCATCATGGTGTTGTATGACCAGACCTGATATCACACCATATCATATCAACCATTAACAATCAGCAGCTTAAGAAGGGACAGCATGAGTGGTCGGTGTACGGTGGGGACCACAAGTGGTCCTTGTGGTCCCAACTTCCAGCCATATCTACCACTGTGGTTGCAACCTGAAGGGAATTTGAGAAAAAAAAAATAACTACAATACTCAACAGGGAGTTGATATGTGAATCAACAGAGCAGCCCCATCATCATCATCATCTGTGGGAGCCGGTGGTGGGGTCATTGGTACACGTCAGCAGGGTTTTGGAGCAGAAGAACCCTTGTTGCCAAGAGGGATGCTAGATATGCCTTGTTTGGAGAGCTCAGCTAACACACTATCCGTGGAAGGAGCTTTGAGTCCTAAGGGCAATGGTAGCCATGGCTTGTTAATTGCTTCTTTCACAACCTTGTCTACCACCTCCTCTGCCTGCATGCATGCATGCATGGAACACACTGTATCAGGAACATTTCATTGTACGTTCATAACTCAAAACATTAAACAAGTCCATTAAGAAATGGCACATTAGAACAAGTGAGCAACCATGGCATTGAGCACTAGAACAACATTGGTCCATATCAAATTCAATATATGCGTGATCATACACATTTTTTCAACTAGAGAAAAATTTCATGATGACTTTGTCCGAGGAAAGTATTGCATTACCGGATGATGCTCAAAGGAACTACGCGGCATGCTGAATCTGTAATCCACTGGTTTAGGAGTGTGCAATCCAGGTATATTCTGCAGTTTCATAACAATATCTGATTAGCATCACTTTGACAGATAATTTAATTACTCTAAAGGGTAAATTACGCACATGTGGCTATATTACATAAACAAGTAGCATTGAAATGGAGTCAAATTAAGTTGTTGAAACTTACTTGATTGAAGTGAAAACCAGGAGCTTGAGGAGGTGGGAACAATGGGCATCCCCAAGCATCCACATGCATCTGAAACATCAAGTCACCGAATATCAAACTGCATAACATACCACAAAAAGCATATTTGATGATATGAAATAACATATATTCTGCTTTTATTCCAAATAAAAAGATTACCCCCGGATAAGGCTTCCAGTTCCAACTTTCTGTAGGATGCCACAAGGGGTACGCAGGAGGCCCCCAAATCTGTACAGCAGCTGTTTGACTTCCTGGTTGTCCCCACATAGGATATATAGGTGCTGGAGAAATGGTTTGATTAGAGTGATAGGGAGGGTAGGCCATGATTGGTCTTTGCAGATAAAAATTCCTTTGCATTGCATCTCTTTGATTGTGCCATTTTCGATCTTCTTCCCCAGGTGCACTCTGTCTCCTGTGCATTCTATATTTCTGTTCAACATAAAGTTGTTACTTGATCTTACAACATGATTTTTCTTCACTACCAGAAAGATTTTGAAAATAAAATAGTCATTTTATGTTGCAGCATTGGGATAGAAACTATAGCCAGAAGTAAAATAAGAACCTGAAGATGGCTTGCCACATTGTGCCTTGTCAATCCTTCCACTTTCATTATCTCCAATATTCTAGAAGGAATGGCTTGATCAATACCTAGTTGTTCAACTGCCTTCACAAAATTTTTATGCAGCTCGGGCGTCCAGTCTACCTGAATCAAAAATCACGTACAATGACTGTTTTCAGATAATCATACAAGGATATCATTTTGCACAACCGTAAAAAATGTTATGGAGAAAAATAAGGATAAGCAACAAACAACACAAGATTTACTAAGACTCTCTGACAACAAATCCAAGTGTTTCAGGTGAAAAACAGTTCATGGATAAGATGTAGTTGAAATGCAGATCAGCAGTTACAGATCCAAGCTCCACAATTTTGTAAACAGGCCAACACATTATATTTAAAACAGTACACAAGGAATAGAGATGATGATAAGAGCTAGCCATGCGATTCTATCAAGCTATTTCAGTAGCGAAATCCCATTGGAAGTGTACCTTCTAAGATTGACAATCTCGAAGCAGTTAATATTTGACAATCTCTTGTACATGTTTTCTTTAACAATTCAAAGCATGCAGCTACAACGTGTTAAAAACACAGACAGGTTAAATAAATTTTTGAAATAATTTGTAGTTACATGTGCCAAACTAGTGTCATTGATATAAACTACATGAACATGAGTAAGAAAATGTTAAAGGGAAAGAATGAAGAGCATAGTATCATTAGTGTTAATGTTAATGTTGGTATTTCCCAACTAAGCGAGAGGTTTACATTATATAAATATGCACATGATAAAATAACTAGTAGTCATGATTCAGCTTACTTTCATCTTCTTCCTGTTAGCTTTAATCTCACATGAATCATTAAAAACTCCCATCTTTTTTGGAGATGTATGACCATCTGCATTGCTGAGAAACTTTTCATTCTGTAGATTCAGTGAAACAGCTCTCTCGCCCTTGGAACCATTGGCAAAATCCTCTTCCTCCTTAATCAGAGTCTCCTCAGGTTCAGTTGGTTGAGGAGTACTTTCAGCATTCAAATTCTCACATGAAGTTTCGACTGATTTGCATTCCCCATCATGTTCTCCACTTTCTTTTTCTGTTGAGAAATTAGTCTGCTCATGGCAATCTCCATCATCCAATAACCGTGTCCCATGTTTCAATTGTGGGGTTGAAGGAGCCGGATATTTATCACATACAGATTGCTCATTGACATTATCACCAAATCTGGACACATTCTCTAAATCAATCGACATGGTTCTTTTATGAGTTTTATCTTGTTCATTGCCTGTTTGAAGCTGCAGCACTGATTCTACAGATTCTTTGACAGGTTTTAGTGACTCAGACAGACCATTTGCCCTAGAATTAAAGGCCTGCATGAAATTCAACAACATTAAAAACTACTTCATTCATTTCATTCTAACAATAAATGCCATGAAAATGTTGCCAAAACCAACAAACCTTGTGAACAACATGCTGCCAAATATTTTTGAGCTTGTCCTCAGAGAGTGGTTTACTGAGAAACTCAACGGCACCAAGCTTCAAAAGAAGAAAATATATCACAAATTAAAGCCGTATGCATCAACAATCATGATTGTACAATAAACCAAAATCTTACCGCAATGCACTTCATCGTGGTGTTCAGGCACTGGTTCTTTGAAATCACTGCATGAAAAATTGTAAGTAGTAAGTATCACTGGTTAGAAAATTTATAACAAGCACTAGATAGGCCTAAAGAAAACTTTGTTCTCATATTTCCTATGTCATGCTTCCTTGTCGATCATTCATCCATTAAATTGCTTAAAGTTTGAAAAGAAGTTTTCATTTTATAAAACCAAAGCAAGCAACAATCACAAAAAAAAAAGAGGAAATAGAGATTAAATAAAAAGAAACTTCAAGTATTACTAATTTCTATTACTCTAATAAGTGACAATTAAAATTGGTTTTGCAAGAAACAATAATTTTCCTTCTTTTGGGAATTAAATTTGAGTTGACCTGCAGACCAGACAGTTGACTGCAAACACCACCACAATGAAATTGTTGATGATAAAAAATACAAGAAATTAACCAGCAAATTCAGGCTTGTATTTGTGCTTACTAATGGTAGGCAAGTCCTTTGCATTCTCAAGAAATTTGAAACCTCCAAGGCTGCTGCTTGTACTCACCTACAATTCAGATCGAAGCCAGTGGTTACAAATCATCACATTACAAAGCAAAAAAGATCAATTCCAAGTTTAAGATGTACACATTGCCAAAGTGAGACAAACAGTGCCGAGATATTATTAGAGAAAAATGCACAAGTTATTATCAGCTTTTCACAAGGTGATAAATTATGTTTGGAATCACCTAATCATTATGCCAGAGAACTACCAACTTTCCGTATTCACCCCATTCTAAACTAGCATACTAAATAACATCCCTTTTTTGTTTACCTCTTGTTCAAATTTTACAACTATGACATGATGATTTATCGCTTATACTGAAAACAAAAGTTCATTACCTCCACTATGGCAACATGGAAGTCTTCAGGGCTACTTGAGACTGCTGACAAAGCTTCGTTCTCGTCATAGAAGGTAGAAACTGCACAGAAATTTTACATAAAAAATTGAATGAATAACAAGAATGTGCAGGAAACAAGGAAGAGTGTGGTAGTGGATGAAAAGAATGCTTTGAATGTAATTATGTCAGTCAAAGTATAATTAGGTTGGTGTCAACTGATTCATATTCTCTGAGAAATTAGAAGCCCATCAAAATCCAAATGCACCACCAAAAATAGAATAGATTCATTAGTCCATAAAGTCAGATAACAAAGCATTCCTTTATCCAAAATACCTTTGGAATTTGGACCACTTCCAGCTTTCAAAACGCTTAAGGGCATATAGCCTAAAGCGCAAATGAAAACTTTTGCACCTTAATAAACCATCTAGAGAAATACCACATATGCTAACATCAAGCATCAAAAAAGGAGGGCAAATCTAGACACATTTCAAATCTTCAATGAAATAAAATCCCATTCCACAATTTCCCAAAGAACCAAATAAGGGCTATCTAAAGCAGTGCCGCTTTACCAGATGCCATTCTATAAAATGGGGACCAACTTTACCCACTAATTAAGGAAAGTGAGATTAGCTATGCCAAAGTTTCAAGAAGATGTGAAACATACCAAAAAAATATTAAAGGGATCCAAAAAGTCTCACCATGATAGTCCATGGCCTCAAGTTGTTCTCCTATCTCAGCAGCAGAACTTCTATCTCCGTCAAGTACAAGAACCCTGAGTCCCTTTGGAAAATCTTTCCATCCTTGTAAATCATTGGCAGTGCAAACCATAGCTGGTTTGGCATCGTCACTCAGCTCCCAACTGATGTAACAGATCAATGTTGACTTCGAACATAGAATCCCTTCTGCAAGATCCGTGAGATCACAAGCTTGAATTTGTTGAACGGAGCACAGAAAAGCAAGGAAAAAAGTGAAGCAGAAAGTCCACAGAAACTTGAATTTGCTCACATGGTAAAAAGCTTTCAAAATGTGGAATGCTAACAAGACATCTAAAGTCAGAAGTCAAAACCATATCAAAGTTCAGTTCGAGAATCACAAGCTCTGATCGCTCATGAAACAGCTCTTAATTAAAAAAACAGAAGATTCGTACTCATTCTCCAACACATTTCCTCCAAAAAAGAAAGAAAATAAAAATATGTACTTCATACCATAAACTGTAAAGATCTCATTTACAAAAGAAATGAAACCTTCACAGAACAGCAAACAGACAAAGAAACAAGCAAGATCTCCAACTATCATAGCAGAACATGACAAGAAACTGGGCCAGACAGCAACAAAAAACCGTGAACCAACCCAGAAAATAAGTAAACAAAACAACCCAAAGTGGAAAACATGTCATGACATGCACACATATTATAATCTAAAAAAGGAGAAGAGAAAGCAAAACAAAACCAAACCAAACCAAAATAGCTGAATTCTCCAATTATGAACACATGAACAAGGGAGAATCAACATGCACAGTGAAAGTGGTTCTTTTCCAAGACTTTTCTTTTCTTCTACTACCTTGGCTGAAAGGAAATTGCCCCACCAACTCCTCTAACCAAAGTTGTGCACTTTCTCTTCCTATTTCATCGAAGACAAAGAAAGCACATAGAAAGGGAGAGGGAAGAGAAGAGAAGTGAGTAAGGGGGTTTAACTACGGTCGTTGAAGGGTGTCTGTGTGAATACTGAACAATTGCAATCGCTCCTTAACAACCACATAATATGCAGAAAAAAGAGTCAATTAACTATTCTGCCACAATTTCAAGGCTCCTATTCCAAATCTACCCTCATTTTTTTTACCACTTCTTCTGTCAAAATCTTACCTGCTATTTTCTATAATTTGAGTTCCAAATAAATACATTGTCTTGGACTGCATAAAGTTTGAAACTTTTTTTTCTTTACAATGGATCTCAGTGTTTTATTTATCTTGGAAGCGAGAACACTGTGTTCCCGTAAGATGGACTTTTTCTCTTTACTTCTTTCTTTCTGTATTGAATCATTATGACATGATCATACATTTCTTCATTTTCTTGTTTCAGCCATTGGTGCTACAGATTTTACTGACAAATAAAAATTGTTGAAAAATCTACTTCAATTGAATGGTCATTTTTTTTTTCTTGCAGTTTCAATACAGGTTTACCTTAGAACCATAAAAAAATACAAAAGTATATGGTAATAGTGAAAAAAAGTTAAATGGTATAAATTCATAAATCTATAAATAAAGCACTTTCAGAATACACTGCAATTAGTCATATGTACCACAGTTTATCATTATTGTTGTGTACCTACAATTAGAAATTGCTGAAAAATGTATATAATGGAAATATTCCTTATATGGGAACAATGCTAAACAGGGAGAGGGATAAGAATGTTAATTTTTCAGGCACTGACAAAAGTGCTTTTTAAGTCAAATGGTATCAAAATTTATTGCATAGAGAAAAACAACACATAGATAACTAAGTTTAAATCTTGGTAATATGTTAACCAAATGTCAGTACGGTAAAATGTCAAATTTCATAGTAAAAAAAGTACACACAAAATGCAAAATGTAGAAGTCAAGTTTAGTCCATAAAAGATCTATCTTAGTTCGTTTGTGAGACTTTAAAGTTAGGTAAATTTAGTATGCAAGTTTCTTATTAAGTTATTGATTTGCATCAAAGATATATTTTTCAAAATTTTTATTTGATCACTTTTTTCAAATTTTGAAACACAACTATATACTTTGCAAGAAATAAAAGGGAAAATACACAAGTTGAATATTTTTCCTTTTAAAATCATATAAATTTGTTGAAATAATAACTTAATTAGATGTGGATCGATTTCCAAATTAAGAAGAAATTGGATTACATAATCATAACCATCAATTATATAATAATACAAAATTAACTATGTGCCCATTAGTTCACTAAAAAAATATAAGACGTATTTTAATTTGTTTAATTAATATGTAGTTTGTGCAGATCAATGATTGGGACAAACTAATCTGCATAGTCTCCAACAGAATAATTTTAGTCAAGATATGCAAATGACATTTAGTTTAAAAAATTATTAAGTAAAACCAAATACTAAAGGTTTTTATGTTAAATTCAAGTACAACATCTATAATGTCTACCATTTCTGGTAATCTTGATGAAGAACAAATTCAACATTGAGTATTTTTGTTCACATTCTATATGTATGTTAGTTGAAAGATAATTATGTTGGAAGTATGGGCATTTGATTTATTTATTTTTTGATAAAAGTGTAAAAAGCTACTATTAATTATGATGATTACACAACATTTAATTAGCAATCACATTGGTATAAAGGGTGTGTTGATTACCAACTCCAAAAAGGTAGAAAAGAGAATATTTTTGGCTGGGCAAAATGTCTCCTGAAAGACAATAATAGCTAATTACCTTTTACTAAATCAATGAAACAATAATTGCCAAAAAGAAAATTGACATGACTTTTGACCTTCCTCAATAGTGTTTTGCCATCATATTTCGTCCCATGTGATGCATCATGTACTATTTTAGTCACTTTCCTTGTAAAAATGCCACCACACATGTAATAAGTCTTAAAGTGGGTTACAATTATATAACTTTTTTGGATTAATGATTTATCACCGTTATTTTAATAATAACATTTCACATAATATTTTAAATAATAAAGTTTCATAACTTATTTCTTCCATTTTTTTTCTAGGGTATAGTTATTATTTGTAAAAAATGTAATTGCTTCTTTTTCCTTGAAGAATATAACCATTTAACTTATTCTACGTAATTAAGGTAATTCACAATGTTTTGTCAATTTGGCTAAATAAAATAAAATTGCTAGTGTTTAAAAAAGAAAAGTAAAACAATTAAAAACTTAAAAAATAATAAGAAAAGACAAGCAACTTAAACTTAGGGGAGCCAAATACTTAATAAGCAATTATAAAGAATAATGACGCATGCATATAATTAAATTGAAAATTAGATGCTTGAACAATCAAATGTTTGTGTATTCTTTAATATATATATATATATATATATAATACATCCACATAAATTATTTGGAGACATCTAGTCAATTTGTGTCATTTTTGTATATTTCTTTTCATAGCATCATATCATAAAATTGATAAAATCTTTAGTTGGATATGATTTGAGTATTATCTATCTTTTCTAATAATTAAGAAGTGGGGTAAGTAAATATAAAACCTGCTTTTATGGAATATTTTATGTAAATTGCAGTGTATACAATCTTGGTAATGATATATAATTTAGAAGAAGGACATTTTTGTAATTGAATGACTGGTACTTGCTGAGTTGCTTAAACATGTGTATGAATTAGATTGTAAGGTAGTTGTAGGTAGTAATCAAATGCACTGAATTCCACTCCACTTATTATTATAGCAACCACTCACAACTTTATAATTGTATTGTAACTCAAGTTTTAACAAACAAAAAATTGTAGCAATGTTAGTTTTACTATTTTAAGATTAGAGATTAAACTCGTTTAATTAACTTAACTAAAAGCCCATTTGATTTTTTTTTTATATATTTCTAATTCAATAAAGCATTTTAAAATCATTATTGTCATTTTTTCAGTGTGTGAAGTGGTAATTGTACAGTACTTTTTTGGTAAGACTTGAGAAAAGTTGCAAGGTGTTCATGATTTATGTTACAAAGTGATGACAATTTAGTCACATGGACTTGTCAGTGTCACAACTACCTACAAAAAACTAGAAGAAAAATATTCATAAACGGTGAAAAATATATGTTCTGGTTTACTTAGTGGTATTTACTCTCTGTTGTCTAGGTATATATGTATTATTTTCAAAAACTCAATAATACTTATTATTTTCGAAACAATTTTTTTTGGCACATACTCATCAAGACAATAAGAATAAGAGGCTGAATAAAATTCACCCAAATTGATAAATTTTAGTCAAATTCAATTAACAATGGAAAATGTTTAATTCTTCCATTATTTTTATTGTCTAAATACTAATAATTCCTTTGACAATGAACTTAAAAATCATCTGTGTACAATATTTACTAGATAAAACTAGCATTATCATCCTATAAAAAATATACTTATTTTTTAAATTATTGACAAAAATTTATCGATAAAATAAAATTTATTAATAAATTTAACTGTTTTAACTAAGAATATAAATATATATTTTTTAATAAAATTTATTGATAAATTAAAATTTTTATTATCGATAAAAATATTTATTAGTAATCCATTTATTGATAATTTAAATTTTTATTATTGACATTTTTTTTATGAATTTTGTTTATATAATAAACATTAAAGTTTTTGTTGTGGATTTTTGACGATGTTACGATAAAATCCGTTGGTAATTATTATTATATTTTAATTTGTTGATAATATTTTTTTTTAATTTATTGGTAATTGATTCATTTTAAAATCTATTAGTAAAATAGACATAAAATTTTCTTCTAATTTTAGTAAAATATTTGTTACAAATTAATTAGGGATGATTATAAAAAGGAAATGAAAAAGAAGAAAAAAAGGAGGAGAAAATGATGAAGAATGAAAAACAAAAGTAATTATACAACGTTAAATATCAATGGAGACAACGAAGATCATAATGACGAAGTTATATGAGAAGAAAGATGAAGAAAATAAACTAGAGATGAGAATAGTGGGAAGAAGAATAACGATGAAGAAAAAGAAAAACTGAATTAATAAATAATTATAGACATATTTTGATATTTTGATAGGTTGATAGTTGGTAATTATTGATGATTCTTTTTTATATATAAATAAAAGAATTTGACAATAAGTTTTTTTACCAGTGACTTACAATTACTAACAAATTTTATCCATTAACAAATCTTTTATATTTTTGGCAATACTTTTTAGAAGTTGTTGAAAGCTAAAAATAATTGAACATATTTGGAATTCTGAAAATATATACTTTTGAAGACAAGAACATAACAGGAAAAACAGTGTTAGAAAGTGTTTAACTGAGGAAACAAAACCATCGCCCACAGTTTGTAAGGGTACATGAAAACAAAGTGCTTGGTTTGTTGTGTAGTCATTGGTTTTCTTTTTATCTTGTAGGTAGTGGAAGTCCTACAAACTAAATCATACCATAGATCTTTGTCTGCTCTACACCCTCTTGTCACTGTTCATCAATATAGTCAATTTCTCAATCATTTTCACTGTTTTCAAATCCCAGACGTTCAAGGAGCATTTGCAAAACACCCAGAATTCAAAATGCAGCCTAATTAAGGAACTTGTCCTTGTCCTATCATATATATTTGGTTTAGTGCTAGTAATGATTTCTACTGTGTGGAAACATGCTATGCTTAATCACATATTCAACTTACGTTATTGAGTAAAAGAACCTTTGTTGTTTGGTTGATTTTACTGTCACATCATTACCTTCCTGCTTTTCATTCTGATCATGATTTCAACTTCTTTTTGCCTCTTTGCTTGAGAACCACATTTCATTTCTCATTGCCAACCTCAGATTTTTTTTATTAATCTTGTGTTTGCTTTCAATTTTGTTTGTTTCAAAATACTTAATTTTTTTGGAAACAATTCAAAATAGTTAAATTTGAAAGTGACAGTAATAAATAGCTCAAAGAAAAAAACGTGACTGCAGTGGTAATAGTGTGAATGGATCAAAAGGTTGAGGTGCGTGGCAGAATTAATTAAACACCTTCATGCATGTGTAATTAAGGTGACACGTGTCAAAACCTAAAACACAAAAATAAAACGCCCACCGTGGGGCTCGAACCCACGACCACAAGGTTAAGAGCCTTGCGCTCTACCAACTGAGCTAGACGGGCTATTGTTTATTCCATTTGTACTTTACATTTTAATCTAAATTTATCCGAAATTTAGTAAAGAATAAAGTGAAATATTATACACAAAAAACATTGTTTGCTTAAAGTCCCCAGTTAACTTTATTTTTTGGTAGCATAATAAAACGTGTAGAAGAATAATGTAGTCATTAGAAGACTGTTTTATTAGTGATGTACGGATATTATACTGTGTTTAATCTCTTTTTTGAAACTAACCTTGGTTAAAAATTAATAGAAAAAACCTCTTCTGAATTATTAGCTTATTACAGAGAAACAAATTTTCGAGTGGAAAGGAGGTACAAATATTCGAAGGTTACCTCATTTTTAATGATAGAAGAGTTAAAATTATTAAGTTGAGTAGCCTGAATGGAGTGTACATTTGTTAAAAGTATAATAACAAAACATCTTAAGTATTATGGGTTGCATTTTTGTGATAAGTTAACTGAAAAAAATGTGTAGATAATAAAATGAATGTTTGGGTTTGTATAAAATTAATGAGTCCATGTTGTACATGTAATTTGCACTAATTTTAATATTTTAAGATACATAAAAAAAAATACTTTATCAAAATCAGAGTAACTTGAAAGGTCAGAAGACATGACAGAAAAACCAATAAAGAAACCAAATTCAAAATTAAGGCACAGATGGTATATGCAATCTCTAGTTACATAGTAGCAGATTCATATGCCTTAACCCTACAACAATATCATATATGCTTTAATATATTGGATTATCTTACAAAAAGAAAAAAAGCGTTCTTAAATCTAGTTAACATAACTACATTACTAGTTTGTTAGGCGTCAACTGAATATAAAGGAGTTTAAAGGGCTCCATTTTCCTGCCTAAGCTATAAGCAGGTTTCATGATAAGCATGCATGAAACAACACTTGTTTTGGTAAATGCTAGATAAGAAATGAAGGTCACACTAACAACCGATGCCGCATATATTGCCCTCTGCTGCTGTAAACATAGACAAGATAAGCTTTACCCAGCTTTCTTTGTACAAAGAAGGTAAAACAAGACTTCAGGGAAAACTCGAGTTTATGCCATCATAATTTACAAGGGAAAGTACTGGTCACTGTTACGAGGTGTCTTCAAATCAAAAAAGTGGTTCCACAGGCTCTACAACAAATCAATTTTATTTCATCAGGAAACAAGCATAATTCTAAAACAGATATTAGTAAGACAACCACTGACCTGTTTTCACTTCAGGATGTTGCTGATGATTCATATCCATGCTTTCCTTGACCCTTGTTTTGCTTGCGTCTCTTCTTCTCTTCATCTTTGAGACGCTCAAAGAGCCTTCAACTGTACAATATGAGGTAAACAAAAATATAAATCACCAAAAATACTTAATACAAGGAACGAGAATGTTGGCCGAAAAGCCTGACTGGCAGTACTTCATCAGAATTTTATCAGTATATTAAATTGCTTGTGTTACTGAACGGAATAGATTTCATGATATTGCCAGCACACCCATGTACCTTGCCATTCCCATACCACTTTCGATTCACCCTTCACCAACTTTGGATAGCAATCTATTCGCGAATCTTCTTGAACCAATTCTTCTACCTGTAATCCCAAAAAAGTTATTACAAGATCAGTCATTCATTTAGTTAATTTAAAAACCCATTGACATTTAACTTCAATTACGGGTCAAAAGTGATTACACCAACAGCGCTGTCAAACATAGTCCGGGTCAAAGATTAATCAATCCTAAGTGGAACGAAAAAGAAAGAATAACCAATTTTGCTGATTTACAAGGACATGTCCCAAGAAAGTATGACTTCGTCCTTACGGAATCCTCAAGAATGGCATATACAATGTCATTTAAAATTTAACTTATGTTACAAATCAATAGGCATCCCAATTGTATCAAACTGTAATATTTGAATCGTGAATAATAAGATTCTAATAACTATGATGCAGTCAGCTAATCCAGACAAAATGAATTAGCTTGTTCTGCTTCGTTGTTACGATAAAATAGGGCAATCAAAATAGCTCCGAAACTACCTTTCTCCATAATAAAGGGTTCTTCCGTTCTCTTGGCAAAAGCAGGTGATCACGTAACCTAGAAGCAACAAACCAGGGTTCACATTCACCATTTGCACTCTTTGACGTCAATGCATTCTCTTCAAGTATTTCGCAGACCTAAAAGATCAATAACAAAGAAATTTTGAACAGATACAGAATTATAATAAAGATGCAATTAGTCATTCAGTCAAAAAAACCTGTGCACAGCAGATATAAATGTAACTGTAGTTAATGGGAGCCAAAAGTCACATTTTTTATCTATTTATTTGAAAAACACATTTCAACTGATTTTACCATCTGAGTATCTGCATTGATCAGAACCTTAGTTTATCCAAACTCCACTATAAAAACTAGGGCGTATGAATATTCTTCACTCATCTAAACCTACAGAACTATAATATATAAAATTGGGGCATTTGAACCCTATGGTCACTGTACACAGAACTACCTTCTAAATAAATGTAATATTTTGTGACCTCAATTAACATAAGCATTCTATTACAATATATTTGTGAGCTTCCATATATATGTGTGTGCCTATGCATGCATGTATGTATACTCACTCTTAATCAAAGGCATCACCCACAACAACTTAAAATCACACTTGTTGAACTAACGGGTGAAATAATCAACGAAGCATGTAATAATCCCTTGTGCCTGTGCCTCTGGGTGTGTCCCACTATACCTTATCATAAAGCTCCTCAATTCTTCTTGACATTGATAGTTTCCGTCGAACACTCCAGAACAAAGCTGTGCATCCAACAAGCTGTTAAATCTCAAAAACAATCAACATAGTTTACTTACCCATGCAGAAATATATGCATTAAAGTATGTCTTTAGGAAACGGATACCATGGCACAAATGGGCAAAACAAGTAGAATATGCTGAGAGATCCACTGACGAATACGGCAGGAATATGGCTTGTAATGCACTGCCCACAGATCTGGACACTTAAACTCCTTCATCCTGTATGAGAGATAACTCGTATGTGACATCCTAAGCAGAAATTTTAACCTCTAAGGAAACATGTTCTAACGGCCACTTTTGACTTGATTAAAATGGAACAGAGATGATATATACCCATGAGAGTTGTTTAATCTCGTCTCCAATAATTGCCCCATTGTTTCAACTGCCCTTTGTTTTGTATAATTATGAAGAGCATTGTCCACTTTGACATTTCCCACGGGCTCAAAATAATTCAACAAAACATCCTCACGAACCTGAGATGGGAATACAAAAGGGAAGTTGAAATCAGCAGCACTAAGAACAACTCGAACAATAACGTATACAGCCAAGCATAAATAAATACAAGTAAACTGCAAAATCCAAGGGCTAAAAATGAGAGAACAAACCCAAATTGGTCCGGTTCCACTGCACAAAAATTGAGCATATCCCTCACACAAGTGATGTTCCACTCTCTCCACCTGTGGTCAAAGGCCAATCAGAAAGATATAACAAAATGCAAAAGAACAACGAAAAAATAATAGACTGTATTTAGTTCCAAGAAATAGTAAGTCACTACTCAAATCAAAATATAGAGACATACAATCTTTCGAGCTGATTCACTGATATCTCCGTCTTCTAGACACAAGTTCCCATGTCTTTGGTAACCCTGAAGGCATTCCAACTTTCCATCGTTGCATTCTCCATTACTGGGACAAGGTTCACAAACATCTGTAACAATTCCCAGTCAGTAGAAAACCTCACAAGATGCATATAGTCTGCAAAATCCTACACGTTGAGACTACAAAATTTGATTGATAATACAAGGCCCCAGAGAATGAACTCCCCAAAAAATAATCAGAAGTAATACGAAGCAGACAAACATTGATTAAAGCTTGAATTAGAAAGTAATCTGCATCCTACCAAAATAAATAAAAGAACAAAACAATGTATAACAACAAGAATCAAATTCAAATTCAAATATCAAATGAAACCCCATACAAAACGCCACGGCATATTTCAAAGAAAAACAAAAGGAAATCAGATGAATTTGTTCATCATTGTTAGCAACAACTATCAACTGCTCTGTCCTCATAATATTTAGCCCTGAAAAGAAGGCTGTCTCACTCTAATTTTCCTTTTCCTTTTTAGCGGCATTCATTCCCTCTCTCTATTACGCATTGTTCTTTAACCGAGAAAAGGAAAACGGCACAATTCAAATAAACAAAATAGGGAAAACGAAATAAAATAAAATAAAATAATCCAGAAAATACACGGAGACAAGGCATGTGCAATTCAGCATTCATAGCACAGGAAATTACTAAATCAGAGTTAAATTGAACAACCAAAAACCAGAGGCTTGTTGAGTTGCAACGTTAGTTGGAAGAAGATGACAATAAATGAATAACTCAACACCCAGAACAGAATCATATGAAATGCACGAAAATCACGACACATAAAAACAACAAAACAGAAGCAAATGAAATAGAAAGAGAGGGAGAGACCAGGAAAGTAATCGGAGGAGTGGAAATTGGTGTCGCAAAAGGGTTTGGAAGGAGGTTGAAGGAGAGAGGTAAATAGGAAATTGCAGGTCCATGCAACTAGCGATGCGAGTGCGAGCACGAGAACCAATCTCGGTAAGTCGTGTTTGGATGGTAACAAATTCTGAGGGGGTTCTCTTCCCATCAACGATTTCGCGTCAATGCCTGAATTATCTGGAATCGAATTAGACAAACACCCCCTTCGCCGATTCTGCTTCATGGTTACAAAAATGAGAAATATAAGACAAAAGTTTTAAAAATTGAGGAGAATGCCCCTTTATTAATTCGTTTTAGTTAGGTTAAATGTATTTTATTATATTTTTACTCAAGTGGTTAAATGTTTTATATTCATTATGTTTTACTCAGCCTCCATCATCGTCACACAGACAGTTCTCTCATTTCTCTTCCCCTCACCATCTTCTTCTACCTCCAGTACCAACACCTTCAATAGCAATTTCTCCGATCGCGCTTGGAAGGGGTCTAATGGTAGACTCTCCTTCGCACCACCGTGAGCGCTCCTTGCACTCGCCTTCCACCGCTGCCTCCTCGTCGAACAGAACCTTCGATCTCGCTCTGGAACTACTTGTAAGGGGCGCAAGGGAAGGTTCAGCGACAGTGTTCCAGGACTCACAGGTACCAATTTTCTTTTCAATTCTCGCGTCAATTTAAACTTAGTCTGTGTTTATTTCGGACCCTATCTACCCACACTGTTCGTTGCTTCAATCGAATTTTGTCATCTCATCTCGTATATTATTAGGAAAACTACCATTTTCTTAACTCTTAATTTTTTGTTCTGGATTTTTGTCCAATTCATTTGCTCGTTCGATCAAATTTACCATTTCTTTATATGAGATGGCGAGAGTTTCTGCTGGCTTTTTAGTTATTAGATGTCTGTGGTTTATTGGAGTATTGTATGAATGTATAGTAAATACATTTATCGCCCTATTTCATCCGATAAATCAAATTAGGGATAGTGTTGTTTTGAATTGATTATGGACATGGTTATGTAAACACTGCCATGATGGCAACGGGAAACGTATGCAATATTGTGTACGCTTTAGTTTGAGCCTTTTAAGTCAATTGATCGTTTCATTTTAGGTCTCAATTTCTAAGATATGATGAGGTTTGTAAAAGTATGTTGAAAGGGTATTGGGTTGTTGAATAAGGGTTGATCTCTTGAGATGTAGATTGTGGTAGAATAAATTGTGTTTCTTATACAAAATTGGGATTGCAACATGTGAATTTATTGTGATGCTGTAAAGACAAACATTTGAGTGTGTGTTCGATGAAAGTTTACAAATTGATTATGTTTAAAGTTGATTTTGACGTGAAGTAGTAATTTAAGTTTCGATGCTTTTATTCTATAAGCTACAATTCTGTCAACACAAAGCTCGTAGTGTTTCAATGGATTTTTAATGTTTGAAAGCGAATCCAGACATGCTTCGTCACCATTCATTAATCTTCGTGCGGATTTTGACATGTTCAGTTCGCAGTGTGCGTTATGTCTATGGCACCAACCATTCCCAATGCGAATGCGACGAGCCTTTGCTCCTACACTACTTATCCAATGGCTGCCACCATGAAGCGCGAAACCTCCTTCAAAATTCTTCTGGAGGTGACCTTCACGCACGTGTGGTTCGTTGGACCAAGCTACTCTCCAACTTCTCCCGCCACGGTTACGTGGCCGAAGCTCGCACACTGTACGACATAATGCCTCACAGAAACCTCTTCACTAGCAATGTCATGTTGACAGCGTACGTCCGCTCAGGCATGCTCGACGGGGCTTCCCGGTTCTTTGAGACCATGTTGGAGAAGAACGTTGTTTCTTGGACTGCCATGCTATGTGGGTTTTCAGATGCAGGGAGGATCGAAGATGCGAGGAAGGTGTTCAATGTAATGCCTGAGAGGAATGTTGTTTCGTGGAACGCGATGGTGGTGGCGTTGCTTAGGAGTGGGGATTTGGAGGATGCGAGGATGGTTTTTGAGAAGACTCCTTTCAAGAATGTGGTTTCGTGGAATGCTATGATTGCGGGGTATGCTGAGAGTGGTAGAATGAACGAGGCTAGAGAATTGTTTGAGAAGATGGAGTTTAAGAACGTGATTACTTGGACTAGCATGCTATCTGGTTATTGCCGTGAGGGGGATGTTGAAGGTGCTTTTTGTTTGTTTCAGGCTATGCCGGAGAAAAATATTGTTTCTTGGACTGCTATGATTGGTGGGTTTGCTTGGAATGGCTTCTATGAAAAGGCATTGCAGCTTTTTATTGAGATGATGAGAGTTTCTGATGCCCAACCCAACGGAGAGACGTTTGTTTCTCTTGTTTATGCTTGTGGTGGTTTGGGTTTTTCTTGCCTTGGCAAACAGGTACATGCTCAGCTTATTGTTAACAGTTGGGGGATTGATGATTATGACGGTAGGTTGTATAGAGGTCTTGTTAGGATGTACTCTGGGCTTGGTATTATGGATTCTGCTCGCAACGTGTTTGAAAGTAATTTGAAAGACTCTGATGATCAGTGTTTCAATTCCATGATAAATGGTTATGTTCGGGCCGGTCAGTTGGCTAGAGCTCAAGAGTTGTTTGACATGGTACCCACTAGGAACAAGGTTGCATCGACTTGCATGATTTCTGGCTATCATAGTGCCGGCCGAGTACTGGAGGCTTGGAATTTGTTTAATGACATGCCTGATAGGGATTCCATTGCATGGGCTGAGATGATTTATGGGTATGTGCAGAATGAGCTCATTGCTGAAGCCTTCTGCTTATTTTCTGAGATGATGGATCGTGGTGTTCCTCCTATGAGTTCTACATATGCTGTTCTATTCGGAGCTATGGGTTCAGTTGCATATCTAGATCAAGGGCGGCAATTACATGGTATGCAGTTCAAGACTGTGTATGAAGATGATTTGATTCTCGAGAACTCTCTAATTGCAATGTATGCAAAATGTGGGGAGATAGATGATGCGTATAGGGTATTCTCTAACATGACTTACCGGGACAAAATTTCTTGGAACTCCATGATCATGGGTCTTTCAGATAATGGCAGGACCAGTGAAGCTATAAAAGTGTATGAAACTATGCTTGAACTTGGAATTTACCCAGATGACCTTACATTCCTGGGTGTCCTAACAGCATGTGCTCATGCGGGTCTTGTTGATAAAGGGCGGGAGTTTTTTATTGGCATGGTCAATGCTTTTGCTATTAAACCTAGCTTGGAGCATTGCATCAGTATTATCAATCTTCTGGGTCGAGCAGGAAAGGTGAAGGATGCAGAGGAGTTTGTTTCGAAGCTTCCTGTTGAACAAAATCATGCCGTTTGGGGGGCTCTAATTGGAGTGTGTGGGTTGAGTAAAAATGATACAGACGTCGCTACGCGTGCAGCCAAACAACTGTTTGAATTGGATCCTTTCAATGCGCCTGGGCATGTGGCCCTTTGTAACATATATGCCGCAAATGATAGGCATATCGAGGAGACGAGATTAAGGAAAGAAATGAGGTTGAAGGGTGTGAGGAAGGCACCCGGATGTAGTTGGATATTGGTGAAGGGGAAAGTTCATATTTTCTTCTCAGACGATAAAATGCATGCGTGTCTTTAAGAGAAGTTATTTACCTGGCTTCCACTATTTTAGAATTTTGAGAATGCAAAAGGATATAAGATATGTACATTAAAACTCAGCACATGATGTGAATCATTGAAGTCAAAACATCAAGATTTCGCCTGTATAAATCCAGTAATCTAATAAGATAAATAAACCTTTGACCGATAAAAAAAGAACAAAAAAATATGTTAACAGATAAAACAAATTTGATAAAGTAAACAAAGAACGAAAAATCTTCCTTTTTCTGCAACCCACGCATCAAAGAAGCAACTAAACACACAACAACTTAGATGTACATTATATTTCTATATTTATAATTGATTATATTAATAGTGAGTAATTTCTTACAATAGGATGCTAAAATATGGTTATTTTGCTTCTTGAATTTTATTATGTTTTCGTATATGTAAGTATTTTAAAAAATTTAATTAAATTATGCATAAATCATTAAGACATATATATCTTTTTTTATTACTATTATTATTTCTCTTCTTGCTTTCTCTATTGCTTTTTTAAGTCCATGATTAACATGACATTTTTTTCTCTTCTTCACATTGTTCCAAATAACATTCCATTAATAGTTTAAGAGTGATGGATTATTATATTCAGATGATGAGTTTAAATTTGAGTCTGAAATATTTTTATTTATTATGAAAATAAAAATATATATCTTAATTAT